>NC_074692.1:21365569-21665569 GCF_029448725.1 Salvelinus fontinalis
TTCTCTATCCCAGGAAATGCTAATTGACACTCTCTCTCGCGCTCTCTCTTCTCCCCTCTACCACTCTCCTTTTCACCCTTACTTTCTCTATTTATCCTAAATGACCCATCTGGTCCTATGTTGTTGATCAGCCCAGGCTCTGAGTTATTGTATGGCAGAGGTCTCTGTGGAAGAAAATGACTTCCTGTTCCAGTGAAGCGTGTAGTACACAGAAATCAAGTACAGTACATGTGGTCCAGGTGAAGCCAGCTGTAGTAGATGTGGTTCCATGTGTCAGCTGGAGGGAGGAGGGGGGGGGGGGGGAGTACTCCAGCTTCCTCACCTCTCTGTATCCTCCCTCTCTTCCAAGTTTGGCGAGCTTTTCCCCCTGAGGACCCTCACTCCTCTACCCCCCCCACCCCCCCTGCCCCCATCATATCCTTCCCCAGATGAACTAGTTATATCCCTAGGTGAGGGTACTGCACCTCCGGTTCTATTCCTCCTCATGTGACATTTAAGCATTAGTGTCCACTCCAACTCTTCGGCCTATTGTATAGGGCACTACTGTATCTCTGTATCTCCAATTGTGTCTTTCCACAGTGACACTTTATCCCTGTTGTACCATCATCCACAACACACTGGACATTATAGAGTCTGGCTCAGCTGTGCTGTATGTTAGACCCTTTCTCAGCCACTGTTCCACTTCACTGTGTAAATCACTTGACGTGCAGAGGTGGTCCTCAACATATGCTGAGTAGATGAAGTGTGCACTGGGATGTTTTAGTTCCAGGGGAAGGGGTGGGGGTTTGCCCACAGCCCTGCACCATCATCACTGCATCTGCTCCCATCAACAGCAAGATATAGCTGCATAGACAGATAGAACAGAACGGAAGAGAGGGGAGAGGGAGTGCTAGAGGTCGAAGAGGAAGAGATGGATGGAGGTGCAGCAGGAATATCTGGATTGTTTTTGCAAATGAATTCTGTTTCAATGGAAAAATGATGTAGTACGGCAGGTACTATTTCCTGTTTCTCCATTCAGCAGATTGACTGGCAGACAGACAGACTGACAGATAGGCTCTTCCTGGTCAATTGGGCTGTACTGGACTGACTATGGTTGGCTGTGTGTGTCCTAAATGGTACCGTCTTCACTATTTAGTGCACTAGGGCTCTGGTAAAAAGTAGTGCAATATGCAGGGAATAGGTTGAAATTTGGGTTGCGTACCTGTACTGACTGTGTTAGCACACTGGGGTTCTGACACACAGCTCCACATCATACCTGTACTGACTGTGTTAGAACACTGGGGTTCTGATACACAGCCCCACATCATACCTGGACTGACTGTGTTAGAACACTGGGGTTCTGACACACAGCTCCACATCATACCTGGACTGACTGTGTTAGAACACTGGGGTTCTGATACACAGCCCCACATCATACCTGTACTGACTGTGTTAGAACACTGGGGTTCTGACACACAGCTCCACATCATACCTGGACTGACTGTGTTAGCCCACTGGGGTTCTGACACACAGCTCCACATCATACCTGGACTGACTGTGTTAGAACACTGGGGTTCTGACACACAGCTCCACATCATACCTGGACTGACTGTGTTAGAACACTGGGGTTCTGACACACAGCTCCACATCAGCCCAGTGTGTCTGCAGCATTAGGTGGAAATCACATCTCTGTAGCTTCAGCAACTTTGAGTCAGGCCAGGACACAAGTCAATCCCCAATGACTACTGACTAGAGTGAACTATGCCTGTAGATTATACTGAGAGGAGAGAACAACCGTTTGGAAATGGCCAATATGTGGTCTGTCCAGTGTCAACACTGCTTAAAACTTAACTTGTTTTTCAACTACTCCACAAATTTCTTGTTAACAAACTATAGTTTCGGCAAGTTGGTTAGGACATCTACTTTGTGCATGAAACAAGTAATTTTTCCAACAATTATTTACAGACAGTGGGTCAGAAGTTTACATATACTAAGTTGACTGTGCCTTTAAACAGCTTGGACAAGTCCAGAAAATTATGTCATGGCTTTAGAAACTTCTGATAGGCTAATTGACATAATTTGAGTCAATTGGAGGTGTACAAGTGGATGTATTTCAAGGCCTACCTTCAAAATCAGTGCCTCTGCTTGACATCATGGGAAAATCTAAAGAAATCAGCCAAGACCTCAGAAAGAAAGTGTAGACCTCCACAAGTCTTGTTCATCCTTGGGAGCAATTTCCAAATGCCTGAAGGTACCACGTTCATCTGTACAAACAATAGTATGCAAGTATAAATACCATGGAACCACGCAGCCGTCATACCGCTCAGGAAGGAGACGCGTTCTGTCTCCTAGAGATGAATGTGCTTTGGTGCGAAAAGTGCAAATCAAACCCAGAACAACAGCAAAGGACCTTGTGAAGATGCTGGAGGAAACAGGTACAAAGTATCTATATCCACAGTAAAACGAGTCCTATATTGACATAACCTGAAAGGCCGCTCAGCAAGGAAGAAGCCACTGCTCCAAAACCGCCATAAAAAAGCCAGACTACAGTTTGCAACTGCACATGGGGACAAAGATCGTACTTTTTGGAGAAATGTGCTCTAGTCTGATGAAACAAAAATAGAACTCTTTGGCCACAATGACCATTGTTATGTTTGGAGGAAAAAGGGGGACGCTTACAAGACGAAGAACACCATCCCAACCGTGAAGCATGGGGGTGCCAGCATCATGTTGTGGGGGTGCTTTGCTGCAGGAGGGACTGGTGCACTTCACAAAATAGATGGCATCACGAGGCAGGAAAATTATGTGGATATACTGAAGCAACATCTCACAACATCAGTCAGGAAGTTAAAGCTTGGTCGCAAATGGGTCTTCCAAATGGACAATGACCCTAAGCATACTTCCAAGGTTGTGGCAAAAGGGCTAAGGACAACAAAGTCAAGGTATTGGAGTGGCCATCACAAAGCCCTGACCTCAATCCTATAGAAAAATGTGTGGGCAGAACTGGAAAAGCATGTGCGAGCAAGGAAGCCTACAAACCAGATTCAGTTACACCAGGTCTGTCAGGAGGAATGGGCCAAAATTCACCCAATTTACTGTGGGAAGCTTGTGGAAGGCTACCCAAAATGTTTGACCCAAGTTAAACAATTTAAAGGCAATGCTACCAAATACTAATCGAGTGTATGTAAACTTCTAACCCACTGGGAATGTGAAACAAAAATATAAGCAAATAAAAGCTGAAATAAATCATTCTCTCTACTATTATTCTGACACTTCACATTATTAAAATAAAGTGGTGATCCTAACTGACCTAAGACAAGGAATTTTTACTAGGATTAAATGTCAGGAATTGTGAAAAACCGAGTTTAAATGTATTTGTCACGCCCTGGCCTTATTATTCTTTGTTTTCTTTATTATTTTAGTTAGGTCAGGGTGTGACATGGGTAATGTTTATGTTTTGTTTGGTTTTGGGTGTTTATTTGGTAAAGGGGTTATGGGGTGTAGTAGATGGTTTTGTGTTGAGTGTATATGTCTAGCGTTGTCTATGTTGGTTAGTTATCTAGGAGAGTCTATGGTTACCTGAATGAGTTCCCAATTAGAGACAGCTGATTTCGGTTGTCTCTGATTGGGAGCCTTATTTAGGGTAGCCATAGGCTCTCATTGGTTGTGGGTAATTGTCTATGTAAGAACGTTTGTAGCCTGTATGTTTGTGCACAACGTTTGTAGCTTCACGGTCGTTTTGTTGTTTTGTTAAAGTGTTTTTGTGTCGTGTTCATCTTCGTGGTATTAAATAAAAGAAGGTGGCTTATTTTCCAACTGCTGCATTTTGGTCCGTAAATCCACCACACGATCGTGACAGAATTACCCACCATAGGACCAAGCGGCATGGAAGGCGGCAACAGGACCTACCTACACAGGATCTCTGGAGTTGGGAGGACGAATTGGAAAGAGATGGACCTTGGGATCAACCTGGAGAATATCGCCTCCCTCGTGAAGAGCTGGAGGCAGCGAAAGCCGAGAGGAGGCGATATGAGGCAGCACGGAGACAAGGCTGGAAACCCGTGAGTACACCCCAAAAATTTCTTGGGGGGGGCCTTAAAGGGAGTGTGGCGAAGTCAGGTAGGAAACCTGCGCCTACTCCCTGTACTTACCGTGGAGAGCGGGAGTAGGGGCAGACACCGTGTTACGCAGTAGAGAGCACGGTGTCTCCTGTACGCGTGCATAGCCCGGTTCGGTACATTGCAGCTCCACGTATCGGCCGGGCTAGACTGAGCGTTGAGCCATATGTCATGAAGCCGGCCCAACGCATCTGGTCACCAGTGCGTCTCCTCGGGCCGGCGTACATGGCACCAGCCTTACGCATGGTGTCCCCGGTTCGCCTACATAGGCCGGTGCGGGTTATTCCACCTCCCCGCACTGGTCAGGCGACGGGGAGCATAGAACCAGGTAAGGTTGGGCAGGCTCGGCGTTCAAGGGAGCCAGTACGCCTGCACGGTCCGGTATTTCCGGCGCCACCTCCCCGCCCCAACCCAGTACCACCAGTGCCTCCTCCACGCACTAGCTATATGGTGCGTGTCTCCAGCCCTTTACCACCAGTGTCTAAACCACGCACCAAGCCTCCTGTGTGTCCCCAGAGTCCTGTGCGTCCTGTTGCTGCTCCCCGCACTAGCCCTGAGATGCGTGTCCCCAGCCCGGTGCCACCAGTCCCGGCACCACGCACCAGGCCTACAGTGCGCCTCAGCCGGCAGGAGTCTGCCGTCTGCACAGCGTTGACTGAACTGCTCGTCTCCCCAGCGCCATCTGAGCCATCCGTCTCCCCAGCGCCATCTGAGCCATCCGTCTCCCCAGCGCCATCTGAGCCATCCGTCTGCAATGAGCCTGCAAAGCCGCCCGTCTGCCATGAGCCTGCAAAGCCGCCCGTCTGCCATGAGCCCACTGAGCCGTCCGCCAGACAGGAGCCGCTAGAGCCGCCAGCCAGACAGGAGCCGCTAGAGCCGTCCGTCAGACAGGATCTGCCAGAGCCGCCAACCAGACAGGATCTGCCAGAGCCGCCAACCAGACAGGATCTGCCAGAGCCGCCAATCAGACAGGAGCAGCCAGATCAGTCAGCCAGCCATGAGCAGCCAGATCCGTCAGCTAGCCATGAGCAGCCAGATCCGTCAGCTAGCCATGAGCAGCCAGATCCGTCAGCTAGCCATGAGCAGCCAGATCCGTCAGCTAGCCATGAGCAGCCAGATCCGTCAGCTAGCCATGAGCAGCCAGATCCGTCAGCTAGCCATGAGCAGCCAGATCCGTCAGCTAGCCATGAGCAGCCAGATCCGTCAGCTAGCCATGAGCAGCCAGATCCGTCAGCTAGCCATGAGCAGCCAGATCCGTCAGCTAGCCATGAGCAGCCAGATCCGTCAGCTAGCCATGAGCAGCCAGATCCGTCAGCTAGCCATGAGCAGCCAGATCCGTCAGCCAGCCATGAGCAGCCAGATCCGTCAGCCAGCCATGAGCAGCCAGATCCGTCAGCCAGCCATGAGCAGCCAGATCAGTTAGCCAGCCATGAGCAGCCAGATCCGTTAGCCAGCCATGAGCAGCCAGATCTGTCAGCCAGCCATGGGCCGTCCCTCAGTCCGGAGCTGCAGTCCCTCAGTCCGGAGCTGCAGTCCCTCAGTCCGGAGCTGCCATTCCTCAGTCCGGAGCTGCCCCTTACCCTGGAGCTGCCCCTTACCCTGGTGCTGCCCCTTACCCTGGTGCTGCCCCTTACCCTGGTGCTGCCCCTTACCCTGGTGCTGCCCCTTATCCTGGTACTGCCCCTGACCCTGGTACTGCCCCTTACCCTGGTACTGGTCCTTAGTCCGGAGCTGTCCCTTAGTCCGGAACTCCCCCTTAATGCAATGGGGTTAATGTGGAGGGGGGTCGTTTGGAGGAAGCCTAGGAGGTGGTTAGGTACTGTGGTGACGTGGGGACTACGACCAGAGCCGGAGCCGCCACCGTGGAGGGGAGCCCACCCAGACCCTCCCCTAGACTGTGTATGGTGCGCCCGGAGTTCGCGCCTCAAGGGGGGGGTTATGTCACGCCCTGGCCTTATTATTCTTTGTTTTCTTTATTATTTTAGTTAGGTCAGGGTGTGACATGGGTAATGTTTATGTTTTGTTTGGTTTTGGGTGTTTATTTGGTAAAGGGGTTATGGGGTGTAGTAGATGGTTTTGTGTTGAGTGTATATGTCTAGCGTTGTCTATGTTGGTTAGTTATCTAGGAGAGTCTATGGTTACCTGAATGAGTTCCCAATTAGAGACAGCTGATTTCGGTTGTCTCTGATTGGGAGCCTTATTTAGGGTAGCCATAGGCTCTCATTGGTTGTGGGTAATTGTCTATGTAAGAACGTTTGTAGCCTGTATGTTTGTGCACAACGTTTGTAGCTTCACGGTCGTTTTGTTGTTTTGTTAAAGTGTTTTTGTGTCGTGTTCATCTTCGTGGTATTAAATAAAAGAAGATGGCTTATTTTCCAACTGCTGCATTTTGGTCCGTAAATCCACCACACGATCGTGACAGTATTTGGCTAAGGTGTATGTAAGATTCCGACTTCAACTGTTTACACGCACGCAAACACACGCACACACGCACAGTCCGAGCGTCCTCTCTCCCTCTTCAATCCAGTTCAGTGATGTAATGCTGATCTGCAATATTGTTACGCAGAGTAATCAATTATTCATTAAGGCCTGGATTTCTGCACTCTTTCAGACAGAGGGGAAAGGAGAGAGGTGGAGAGAGATGGAATACAAGGCTGATGATGTTCAAATAACAAGTCTTTTTTTCTATACATTTTTTTCAGCCACCTCATTATGTAAAGAAATGCATCTTTATTTGGTTTTTAGATTGGAGGAAGTTTTCTACTGCAGGGCCATCATACTTTTCTGCAGTGTGAGAAATAATTGTTCTATATGATAGATGTGATATGTAAACACTAAAGACCAACAACAAGTTATTTATAAGTCATATTAGTTAAGTTAACATGTAGCATTGCCTGCCTCTCCAGAGCCCAAACTTAACTGTCTATAAACTCATTTACCAATCATGTAGTCATCCTGCTCCATAGTTCCTGTAAATAGTCATCCCGAACATGACATGGATTATGTATTAGCTTGGTGATGAGCCTTTATTTTTTTGTGGTATTGAGTGGAACTTATGTAAACTCCCCTGGTTTCTCAGCAGCTGCTGCAGTGGCTATCAGAGAGCAGGAATCAATGTGGCCCGTGTGTGAGTGACTTGGTGAGGTCATTTGTCAGTAATGATCGCGGAGACATTTCATAAGCATCTGTCAGGACGGACTGGAGGAAGTGACACGTTAGTGGTCGGAGAGGGAGAGGGATGTCACATGGAACCCACCAGGGAGGGTGTGTAGCCAGCATCAGCAAGCCCTGTGAGGCAGAGGCCTTCTGTCTATCTGCAGCGCAGCATCATTAATATGGAGAGGAGGAGCTGATCGATGGTGCAGAGACCAACGGCCATGGAGGAGGAGGAGGAGGAGGAGGAGGAGGAGGAGAGAGAGAGAGAGCGTCAGAGAGAGTCAGAGTTAGACTCAGGGCATAATAAAGAGACACTCAAAGACAGACTCTGACAGTCAGAGAACAAGTATATTTTTAGCAAGTGAAAGGGGTACAGAGTGAGGCGTAGGATACAGAATGGACATTACACACAAACTAAAAGCTGTGTGTGTATTAGAGGGGTACCCGAGTGGTAGAGGCTGGCTCTCGATAGATAGTGTGTGTGTTGAGGGAGGGAGGTTGAGATAGATGCAGAGTGGTAGAGACAGGCCGGTGACTGTGTGGGGCAGAGTACTGCAGCCTTATGAATGATTTAACAGAGAAAGAGGTGAGCTCCTCCCTCCTGACTCTCCCTCTCTCTCTCTCGCTCTCTCTCTCTCACTAGCACACGTTTTGATAATGAAACATAGGGTTTCATTATCATTAATTTATCCATTTGTTATATTGATCTATTGGCCGATGGTAGATTTGTAACTTGGTTCTGCTACATCTCCAGAGGGGAATGCAGCCAACATAAAAAACATCCTACGGCAGTGTACTGTCCCATTCAATCACAGGAGAGGGCAAACGTGTGTATGTAAGTGAGTGTGAAATAGGCCTGGGGGGAGGGAACACAGATATCCAAGGACATGCAAACTGTCATGCATACAAATACTCCCTTGCCCATGTTAGCAGACATATTATAGTCTTGTGTTTCCATTGGCGGAAAAAGTACCCAATTGTCATGTTTGAGTAAAAGTAAAGATACCTTAATAGAAAATGAGTAAAAGTGAAAGTCACCCAGTAAAATACTACTTGAGTAAAATTCTAAAAGTATTTGGTTGGAAATATATAATTGCTAAAATATACTTCAGTATCAAAATCAAAGTATAAATGGTTTCAAATTCCTTATATTAAGCTAATCTTTTTAATTTACGGATAGCCAGGGGCACACTCCAACACTCAGACATCATTTACAAACAAAGCATTTGTATTTTGTGAGTCCGTGAATCCGCCAGATCAGAGGCAGTAGGGATGACCAGGGATGTTCCCTTGATTAGTGTGTGAATTGGACCATTTTCCTGTTCTGCTAGGCATTACAAATGTAATGAATACATTTGTGTGTCAGGGAAAACGTATGGAGTAAAAAGTACATTATTTTATTTAGGAATGAAGTGAAGTAAAAGTACACGTTGTCAAAAATATAAATGGTAAATTACAGATACCACAAAAAAACAAATTTAAGTAGTACTTTAAAGTAATTTTACTTAAGTACTTTACACCACTGTGTGTTTTACTTGAGATGACATATGCTGTTACACTGCCATGTCTTACGTCATTAGCTGCTCTCTCTCTAACATACTGCACTGTGTGGCTGGCTGGTGCATGCCAGGGCTGGACTGCAACCATTTTACATGGTCATACACATTCATGAGCCTGCTGCCTGGGTTTATTCATGTACAGGATCAGATGTCACACTAGAGGTCTCTCCTCCCTCTTTCATTACTCTAGCCAAATAAATCCATATCTGGAGAATGCATAGATGGTTATCTCTTCATAAAGGGCTAGACAGTCAATGGATCCTTAAAAACAGTGGATCTCCTCTTTCCTCTTCAATCTCCTTTTTTTTGTCTCCTATCCTTTTTCTTCTGATTCATCTTCCTCCTTGGTTATGATAATGAATCAGGGACATGGTTTTAGAGGTCACGACAGCGTTTACCTCCACATCATCAACACATTACTCCAACTGAAATATGAAATACGATATTTATATACTCTGTAATATCACACTGGTACCATGCGTTAATGTTCCTCAGAGAATTATCTTATTTCTTGTAATAGTCATGTATATTTAATGCTTTTCTCCTGTTAGCATATCCCAGACGTTTAGCAGCAGCAAACAGTCATTTAATCTGCCACACGTTCCTTACTGGTAAGCCTGCTGAATGGTGATATGAGTTTCGTCCATCTTGACAGTATGCAGTTACATAAACTGAAAGTAAATATATTTCAACTCTGATGTTTCAGCTCTGTAAAGTTGTTTTAGCTATGTTGTACATATTTCATGGCCGGATGAAATTATTCAACCCAAATACATAATTTGTGTCTCGTAACACCCTTTTACACATGCAGTCTCAGAGATGCACCACAGTATTCAGCCACATAGCCCTGTCCTATCTACCATCACACGCCTGTAGCATTACTGCATTACTGTACCCATCAATGACCCCTATCACTGTGAGAAGGACACGCATGTGTCAGAGATTGATGGGATAGAGCATCATGGAGCGAGCCTCAAGCTGGCCACTGATGTAGGGAAGAGGGGGGGGGGGGGGGGGGGGGGAGGAGAGAGAGAGAGAGAGAGAGAGAGAGAGAGAACACATCCTAGAGGGGAAGATCAACCATTTCCAGGCCCAGGGACATGCCAGAACTGGACAAGAACCTGACACTCTCAGCACACAGTGGGACAAACACCTACTTGGAGGTGACAGTATTCCATCCCAAATATGCTCCCCTAGACACAACTATGAGAAAACAACCCACAAAAAGTTGTCACAACTCCTGCAGCTCTGTCGCACGCTGGGTCTGTACATAGTCAATGGTAGTCTTTGAGGAGACTCCTATGGTAGGTACACCAACAGCTCCTCCCTTGGCAGTAGTACTGTAGATTACTTTATCACTGACCTCAACCCAGAGTCTCTCAGAGCGTTCACAGTCAGCCCACTAATACCCCGATCAGATCACAGCAAAATCACAGTCTACTTGAACAGAGCAATACTCAATCATGAGGCATCAAAGCCAAAGGAAATGCACACTATTAAGAAATGCTGTAGATGGAAGGAAAGTAGTGTAGAAACCTACCAAAAAACAATTAGTCAACAACAAATTAAATCCCTTTAAGACAACTTCCTGGACAAAACATTTCACTGTAATAGTGAAGGTGTAAACATGGCAGTAGAAAGCCGAAACAGAATATCTTTCCGCTTCCCCATCAAATCTAAACATTTCAAGCAGACAACCTAAGAAAATGAACAACAATGACAAATGGTTTGATGAAGAATGCAAAAACCTAAAAGATATTGAGAAACCTGTCCAACCAAAAACATAGAGACCCAGAAAACCTGAGTCTATGCCTTCACTATGGTGAATCACTAAAACAATACAGAAATACACTACGGAAAAAGCAGGAACAGCACGTCAGAATTCAGCTCAATGTAATTGTAGAATCCATAGAATCTAACCGCTTCTGGGAAAATTGGAACACACTAAACAAACAACAACACAAAGAGTTATCTATCCAAAACAGAGATGTGTGGATAAACCACTTTTCCAATCTTTTTGGCTCTATAACAAAGAACAAAGAACAAATAGCAAAAACATATACATGATCAATTACAAATCTTAGAATATGAAAGACTACCAGAACCCACTGGATGCTCTTACTACATTAAAGGAACTACAGGACAAAATACAAACCCTCCAACCCAAACAGGCCAGTTGTGTTGACGTTATCCTACATGATAAAATATACAGACTACAAATTCCAATTGGCTATACTTAAACTCTTTAACATCATCCTCAGCTCTGGCATTTTCCCCAATATTTGGAACCAAGGACTGATAACCCCAATCCACATAAGTGGAGACAAATTTGACCCCAACAGCAACCTTGGGAAAATCCTCTGCATTATCATTAACAGCAGACTTGTACATTTCCTCAGTGAAAACAATGTACTGAGCAAATGTCAAATTGGCTGTTTACCAAATTACCAACAGACCACGTATTCACCCTGCACACCCTAATTGACAAACAAACAAAACAAAACAAAAGCAACGTCTTCTCGTGCTTTATTGACTCAATTTGGCATGAGGGTCTGCTATACAAATTGATGGAAAGTGGTGTGGGGGGAAAAACATACAACATTATAAAATCTATGTACACAAACAAGTGTGCGGGTAAAATTGGCAAAAAACACACACATTTCTTTCCACAGGGCCATGGGGTGAGACAGGGATGCACCCTCTTCCACAAAAAATCAATGAATTGCCAAGGGCACTAGAACAGTCTGCAGCACCCGGCCTCACCCTACTAGAATCTGAAGTCAAATGTCTACTGTTTGCTGATGATCTGGTTCTTCTGTCGCCAACTAAGCAAGGCCTACAGCAGCACCTAGATCTTCTGCACAGATTCTGTCAGACCTGGGTCCTGACAGTAAATCTCACTAAGACAAAAATAATTGTGTTCCAAAAAAGGTCCAGTTGCCAGGACCACAAATACAAATTCCATCTACAGTAGACAGTGTTATCCTGGAGCACATAAAAACTATACATACCTCGGCATAAACATCAGCGCCACAGGTAACATCCACAAAGCTGTGAACAATCTGAGAAACAAGGCAAGAAGGGCCTTCTATACCATCAAAAGGAACATAAAATTTGAAATACCAAGTAGGATCTGGCTAAAAATACTTGAATCAGTTATAGAACCCATTTCCCTTTATGGTTGTGAGGTCGGGGGTCCGCTCATCAAACAAGAATTCACAAAATGGGACAAACACAAAATTGAGAATCTGCATGCAGAATTCAGCAAAAATATCCTCAGTGTACAACGTAAAACACCAAATTTGTCCGATACCCACTAATGATCAAAATCCAGAAAAGAGCCGTTAAATTCTACAATCACCTAAAAGGAAGTGACTCCCAGACCTTCCATAACAAAGCCATCACCTACAGAGAAATGAACCTGCAGAAGAGTCCCCTAAGCAAACTGGTCCTGGGGCTTTGTTCACCAACACAAAAATACCCCACAGAGCCCCAGGACAGCAACACAATTAGACCCAACCAAATCATGAGAAAACAAAAAGATGATTAACACATTGGAAAGAATTAATAAAATAACTGAAAAAACTAGATGTTTGGCCCTAAACAGAGAGTACACATTGGCAGAATACCTGACCACTGTGACTGACCCAAAATTAAGGAAAGCTTTGACTATGTATATACTCAGTGAGCATAGCAGACCTGGCTCTCAAAAGAAGACAGGCTATATGCACACTGCCCACAAAATCAGGTAGCAATTGAGCTGCACTTCCTAACCTCCTGTCAAATGTATGACAATATTAGAGACACACATTTCCCTCAGATTACACAGACCCACAAAGAATTCGAAAACAAATCAAATTTTGATAAATTCCCATATCTATTGGGTGAAATACCACAGTGTGCAATCAAAGCAGGAAGATTTGTGACCTGTTGCCACAAGAAAAGGGCAAACAGTGAAGAACAAACACCCTTGTAAATACAACCCATATTTATGTTTATTTTCCCTTTTGTACTCTAACTATTTGCATCGTTTGAGCACTGTATATATACATAATATGACATTTGAAATGTCTCTATTATTTGGAACTTGTGAATGTCATTTTTGAGTGAGCAGGTGAGCAGGAGAGAAAACGAGCATTAGAGAGAGAGAGAGAGAGAGAGAGAGAGAGAGAGAGAGAGATCTGTGTCCACAGCAGATTGAGGAGATCTCTGTCCACAGCAGATTGAGGAGATGGTGGGGGCAACTATATAGCATGAAGCTTCCTTGACGGTTCATTCCTCTTTCACGCTCCAGTTGGTTGGTCAAAATGGTAGCCAGTCTGTTGTCTCCATTTTGAGGGATCTCTTCTGTTTCTAGATGTTGTTTTTCCATGCCAGTAAGGAAGTTTGCTGAGTCTGTAATCTAGATTCAGCACATTTCACAGTATGCGCCCTCCTGTCCTTCCTATACAGCACAGCTTACCTTGGAACCATACTGGGCTGTCATAACACAAAACTACAATGACATCGTGCAAAAAGCCACAGTAAATTGTAGACACATTTCTGTCTGTTTTTGGTTCTGTCCTTCTGAATTGTTTTGGTTGATGAGTTTCTAAGGTCAGAAATGAAACCATTCCCTAACATGTTGTGCAGGTGTGCACAGCAGGCGTCTTCAACCTCTTCTTGAACCAGGGATCCCTGTCTTGGCAAACTGGGACCCCCATCATATGTTATCAAAAACATTTTTCCCCCACATGTCTTGTCTTAGCATCCGGTGAATGATAATGGCAAGGAATTTGGTCGTACCTGCTAATTATCAAAAATGTGTTGTGAAGAGGGCACAACAATACCTATTCCCCCTCAGGAGACTGAAAAGATTTGGAATGGGTCCTCAGATCCTCAAAAGGTTCTACAGCTGCACCATCGAGGGCACCCTGACTGGTTGCATCAGTGCCTGGTATGGCAACTGCTCGGCTTCCGACCGCAAGGCACTACAGAGGGTTGTGCGAACGGCCCAGTACATCACCGGGGTCAAGCTTCCTGCCATCCAGGACCTCTAAACCAGGCAGTGTCAGAGGAAGGCCCTAAAAATTGTCAAAGACTCCAGCCACCCTAGTCATAGACTGTTCTCTCTGCTACCGCATGGCAAGCAGTACCGGAGCGCCAAGTCAAGGTACAATAAGCTTCTAAACAGCTTCTACCCCCAAGCCAAAAGACTCCTGAACACCTAATCAAATGGCTACCCAGACTATTTGCATTGCCTCCCCCCCCCCCCCCACTTCTACGCTGCTGCTAATCTCTGTTATTATCTATGCACAGTCACTTTAATAACTCTTTGTTTTAATCAATTTCCCCATTACATGTCACCAGTAGTAAATGTACTTTTTAATCCCTGTCATGTGTTTACATTTCTGTTTCTTGCATGTATTAATTATTAAGTACATGTGCATATTACCTCAATTACCTTGACTAACCGGTGCCCCGGCACATTGACTCTGTACCGGTACCCCCTGTATATAGCCTCGCTATTGTTATTTTACTGCTGCTCTTTAATGATTTCTTTCTTAAATTTTTTAGGTAGTTTCTTAAAACTGCATTGTTGGTTAAGGGCTTGTAAGTAAGCATTTCACTGTAAGGTTGTATTTGGCCCATGTGACAAATAAAATTTGATTTGAATTTGATTTGACAAGTAATCAACATTTTAAAATGTATAGATTTGGTAGATCGTGTAAACTCTAACATAGCCTATTAGATACAAAGGTAACTCCAAACTAGTGCTGTGCCGATTATGGAATTTTAGGTAACAATTAATTGTCTTGCAAATGGCCACAATAAAGATAATAATTGTAATTTTATACTATGTCTACTTGAATATAAAGTTAAATTCCCCCTTCTCCTAAAATGAATGTATTAGGCCGACTGCAACAATTAGTGTCACTTGCCGCAACTGGTACTTACAGGTGTTTTTTCAAAGCCTATGTCAGACACTCTAGTGACTGTAATTAGCTCCAATGAGTGTAATTTTAGGATCATGACCTGCTGTGATACAGCCTGGGATTGAACCATGGTCTGTACAGACGCCTCTAGCACTAAGATGCATTGCCTTAGACCCGCTGCACCACTTGGGAGCCCATGTCTAAATCCTTATTTAACCTGTCTCCTCCCCTTCATCAACACTGATTGAAGAGGCAATACATTATCATAGCTTTCACCTGGATTCACCTGGTCAGTCTATGGCATGGAAAAATGTTTTCAATGTTTTTAATGTTTTGTAAACTCAGTGTATATACAGTAAAAAAAATAAAAAAAATTGCGGACCTCCTAGGGGGCAGGGGACCCCAGGTTAAATATCCCTGGTGTACAGTATGTTTGCCCCAGGTTAAATATCCCTGGTGTACAGTATGTTTGTACAGGTTAAATATCCCTGGTGTACATTATGTTTGCCCCAGGTTAAATATCCCTGGTGTACAGTATGTTTGTACAGATTAAATATCCCTGGTGTACAGTATGTTTGTACAGACTAAATATCCCTGGTGTACAGTGTGTTTGTACAGGTTAAATATCCCTGGTGTACAGTATGTTTGCCCCAGGTTAAATATCCCTGGTGTACAGTATGTTTGCCCCAGGTTAAATATCCCTGGTGTACAGTATGTTTGTACAGGTTAAATATCCCTGGTGTACAGTATGTTTGCCCCAGGTTAAATATCCCTGGTGTACAGTATGTTTGTACAGACTAAATATCCCTGGTGTACAGTATGTTTGTACAGGTTAAATATCCCTGGTGTACAGTATGTTTGTACAGGTTAAATATCCCTGGTGTACAGTATGTTTGCCCCAGGTTAAATATCCCTGGTGTACAGTGTGTTTGTACAGGTTAAATATCCCTGGTGTACAGTATGTTTGTACAGGTTAAATATCCCTGGTGTACAGTATGTTTGTACAGGTTAAATATCCCTGGTGTACAGTGTGTTTGTACAGGTTAAATATCCCTGGTGTACAGTATGTTTGTACAGGTTAAATATCCCTGGTGTACAGTATGTTTGTACAGGTTAAATATCCCTGGTGTACAGTATGTTTGCCCCAGGTTAAATATCCCTGGTGTACAGTGTGTTTGTACAGGTTAAATATCCCTGGTGTACAGTATGTTTGTACAGGTTAAATATCCCTGGTGTACAGTATGTTTGCCCCAGGTTAAATATCCCTGGTGTACAGTGTGTTTGTACAGGCTAAATATCCCTGGTGTACAGTGTGTTTGTACAGGTTAAATATCCCTGGTGTACAGTATGTTTGTACAGGTTAAATATCCCTGGTGTACAGTGTGTTTGTACAGGTTAAATATCCCTGGTGTACAGTATGTTTGTACAGGTTAAATATCCCTGGTGTACAGTATGTTTGTACAGGTTAAATATCCCTGGTGTACAGTATGTTTGTACAGGTTAAATATCCCTGGTGTACAGTATGTTTGCCCCAGGTTAAATATCCCTGGTGTACAGTATGTTTGTACAGGCTAAATATCCCTGGTGTACAGTATGTTTGTACAGGTTAAATATCCCTGGTGTACAGTATGTTTGTACAGGTTAAATATCCCTGGTGTACAGTATGTTTGTACAGGTTAAATATCCCTGGTGTACAGTATGTTTGTACAGGTTAAATATCCCTGGTGTACAGTATGTTTGTACAGGTTAAATATCCCTGGTGTACAGTATGTTTGTACAGGTTAAATATCCCTGGTGTACAGTATGTTTGTACAGACTAAATATCCCTGGTGTACAGTATGTTTGTACAGGTTAAATATCCCTGGTGTACAGTATGTTTGTACAGGTTAAATATCCCTGGTGTACAGTATGTTTGTACAGACTAAATATCCCTGGTGTACAGTATGTTTGTACAGACTAAATATCCCTGGTGTACAGTATGTTTGCCCCAGGTTAAATATCCCTGGTGTACAGTGTGTTTGTACAGGTTAAATATCCCTGGTGTACATTATGTTTGTACAGGTTAAATATCCCTGGTGTACAGTATGTTTGTACAGGTTAAATGCTAAATATCCCTGGTGTACAGTATGTTTGTACAGACTAAATATCCCTGGTGTACAGTATGTTTGTACAGGTTAAATATCCCTGGTGTACAGTATGTTTGTACAGGTTAAATGCTAAATATCGGACGAAGAGGAGGAGTAGGGATTGGACCAAAGCGCAGCATTGTTATATGACATAATGAATTTATTTACAAACAGACGAAAAACGAAGAACACTTGAAATGATTACAAAATAACAACACGAACGTAGACAGACCTGAACTATGAGAACTTACATACAACACGAAGAACGCACGAACAGGTACAGACTACAACAAACGAACGAACAAACGAAACAGTCCCGTGTGGTGCACAGACACAAACACGGAAGACAATCACCCACAAACAAACAGTGAGAACAGCCTACCTTAATATGGTTCTCAATCAGAGGAAACGTCAAACACCTGCCTCTAATTGAGAACCATATCAGGCAACACATTAACTCCAACATAGAAACGCAACACATAGAATGCCCACCCCAACTCACGCCCTGACCAACTAAACACATACAAAACAACAGAAAACAGGTCAGGGACGTGACAGTATGTTTGTACAGACTAAATATCCCTGGTGTACAGTATGTTTGTACATGCAGTCATCTTCCATGTAGAGTTGTTGTTTTCTTGTTTTTCTTTATCTGATGATGGACATCACTTTTGCTGTGATTGTTTCTTTGTTCTTTGTTGAGTATGATCCTTTTTAGATGAGGGATATTTGTTTGTGTTTGGAGTTGTTTCAAAGGTTGTTCTGTCCTCTCTCACATTAAATTATTGAATTAAGTGTTTATTTGGAGACTTTGGCAGTCTCCTTAACATGCATATCTAACTTGTGTTTGCACGTCAACGCGCACTGCCAATCTGACTACAAAGAATTCTCACTTTGTTTCCTTATTACACACACAGAACATAGAGTTGTATCAAATCAAATTCAAATCAAATGTATTTATATAGCCCTTCTTACTTCAGCTGATATCTCAAAGTGCTGTACAGAAACCCAGCCTAAAACCCCAAACAGCAAGCAATGCAGGTGTAGAAGCACGGTGGCTAGGAAAAACTCCCTAGAAAGGCCAAAACCTAGGAAGAAACCTAGAGAGGAACCAGGCTATGAGGGATGGCCAGTCCTCTTCTGGCTGTGCTGGGTGGAGATTATAACAGAACATGGCCAAGATGTTCAAATGTTCATAAATGACCAGCATGGTCAAATAATAATAATCACAGTAGTTGTCGAGGGTGCAGCAAGTCAGCACCTCAGGAGTAAATGTCAGTTGGCTTTTCATAGCCGATCATTAAGAGTATCTCTACCGCTCCTGCTGTCTCCAGAGAGTTGAAAACAGCAGGTCTGGGACAGGTAGCACGTCCGGTGAACAGGTCAGGGTTCCATAGCCGCAGGCAGAACAGTTGAAACTGGAGCAGCAGCACGGCCAGGTGGAGTCATCATGCCAGGTAGTCCTGAAGCATGGTTCTAGGGCTCAGGTCCTCAGAAAGAGAGAAAGAAAGAGAGAAAGAGAGAATTAGAGAGAGCATACTTAAATTCACACAGGACACCGGATAAGACAGGAGAAGTACTCCAGATATAACAGACTGACCCTAGCCCCCCGACACATAAACTACTGCAGCATGAATACTGGAGGCTGAGACAGGAGGGGTCAGGAGACACTGTGGCCCCATCCGATGATACCCCAGGACAGGGCCAAACAGGCAGGATATAACCCCACCCACTTTGCCAAAGCACAGCCCCCACGCCACTAGAGATATATCTTCAACCACCAACTTACCATCCTGAGACAAGGCCAAGTATAGCCCACAAAGATCTCCGCCACGGCACAACCCAAGGGGGGGTGACAACCCATACAGGAAGATCACGTCAGTGACTCAACCCACTCAAGTGACGCACCCCTCCTAGGGACGGCATGGAAGAGCACCAGTAAGCCAGTGACTCAGCCCCTGTAATAGGGTTAGAGGCAGAGAATCCCGGTGGAGAGAGGGGAACTGGCCAGGCAGAGACAGCAAGGGCTATTTGTTGCTCCAGAGCCTTTCCATTCACCTTCACACTCCTGGGCCAGACTACACTCAATCATATGACCCACTGAAGAGATGAGTCTTCAGTAAAGACTTAAAGGTTGAAACAGAGTCTGCGTCGTTCACATGGGTAGGCAGACCATTCCATAAAAATGGAACTCTATAGGAGAAAGCCCTGCCTCCAGCTGTTTGCTTAGAAATTCTAGGGACAATTAGGAGGCCTGCGTCTTGTGACCGTAGCGTACGTGTAGGTATGTACGGCAGGACCAAATCGGAAAGATAGGTAGGAGCAAGCCCATGGAATGCTTTGTAGGTTAGCAGTAAAACCTTGAAATCAGCCCTTGACTTAACAGGAAGCCAGTGTAGGGAGGCTAGCACTGGAGTAATATGATACATTTTTATGGTTCTAGTCAGGATTCTAGCAGCTGTATTAGCACTAACTGAAGTTTATTTAGTGCTTTATCCGGGTAGCCGGAAAGTAGAGCATTGCAGTAGTCTAACATAGAAGTAACAAAAGCATGGATTAATTTTTCTGCATCATTTTTGGACAGAAAGTTTCAGATTTTTGCAATGTTACGTAGATGGAAAAAAGCTGTCATTGAAACAGTCTTGATATGCTCGTCAAAAGAGAGATCAGGGTCCAGAGTAACGCCGAGGTCCTTCACAGTTTTATTTAAGATGAATTGTCAGATTCAACAGGAGATCTCTTTGTTTATTGGGACCTAGAACAAGCATCTCTGTTTTGTCCGAGTTTAAAAGTAGAAAGTTTGCAGCCATCCACTTCCTTATGTCTGAAACACAGGCTTCAAGGGTAGGCAATTTTGGGGCTTCACCATGTTTCATTGAAATGTACAGCTGTGTGTCATCCGCATAGCAGTGAAAGTTAACATTATGATTTCGAAGGACATCCCCAAGAGGTAAAATATATAGTGAAACCAATAGTGGTCCTAAAACAGAACCTTGAGGAACACCAACATGTACAGTTGATTTGTCAGAGGACAAACCATTCACAGAGACAAACTGATATCTTTCCGACAGATCAGATCTAAACCAGGCCAGAAGTTGTCCGTGTAGACCAATTTGGGTTTCCAATCTCTCCAAAAGAATGTGGTGATCGATGGTATCAAAAGCAGCACTAAGGTCTAGGAGCATGAGGACAGATGCAGAGCCTCGGTCTAACGCCATTAAAAGGTCATTTACCACCTTCACAAGTGCAGTCTCAGTGCTATGATGGGGTCTAAAACCAGACTGAAGCATTTCATATACATTGTTTGTCTTCAGGAAGGCAGTGAGTTGCTGCGCAACAGCTTTTTCTAAAAATTTTGAGAGGAATGAAAGGCATAGGCAGAAAGTTTTTTAATATTTTCTGGGTCAAGGTTTGGCTTTTTCAAGAGAGGCTTTATTACTGCCTGTCACGTTCCTGACCGGTTTTCTGTTATTTTTTATGTGTTTGACGGTCAGGGCGTGAGTTTGGGTGGGTAGTCTATGTTATGTGTTTCTATGTTGGTTATAGGGTGACCTGATATGGCTCTCAATTAGAGGCAGGTGGTTATCATTTCCTCTGATTGAGAGCCATATTAAGGTAGGTGTTTTCACATTGATTGTTGTGGGTGGTTGTCTCCTGTGTCAGTGTCTGTATGTTATGCCACACGGGACTGTTTCGGTTTTGTTTGTTTGTTCGTTTTATGTAGTCATTTTTCCTGTTCGTGCGTTCTTCGTGTTTCATGTAAGTTCGTCGTCCAGGTCTGTCTACGTCGTTTATTGTTTTGTAATTATTCAAGTGTTCGTCGTGTTTTCTGTTTTGTTTATTAAATATCATGTCTTATCACAACGCTGCGTCTTGGTTCAATCCATGCTCCTCCTCTTTGGATGAAGAGGAAGAGGAAAGCCGTTACAGAACCACCCACCGAACCAGAATCAAGCAGCGTGAGTTCGAGCAGTGGCCTACGAAACAGGAATCCTGGACATGTTGAAGAATTATTGGAGGGAAAAGGACACTGGGCTCATATTGGGGAATATCGCCGCGCTCGTGAGGAGATGGAAGCAGCGAGAGCCCAGGAGCGGTGGTATGAGGAGGCAGCAAGGAGACGTGGCTGGAAGCCCGCAAAGAAACCCCAAAAATGTCTTGGGGGGGGGCTAAGAGGTAGTGGGCCAAGGGCAGGTAGGAGACCTGCGCCCACTTCCCAGGCTAACCGTGGAGAGCGGGAGTACGGGCAGACACCGTGTTACGCAGTAGAGCGCACGGTGTCTCCTGTACGTGTGCATAGCCCGGTGCGGGTTATTCCACCTCCCCGCACTGGCAGGGCTAGATTGAGTATTGAGCCGGATGTCATGAAGCCGGCCCTACATATCTGGCCACCAGTACGTCTCCTCGGGCCGGCTTACATGGCACCAGCCTTACGCATGGTGTCCCCGGTTCGCCTACATAGCCCGGTGCGGGTTATTCCACCTCCCCGCACTGGTCGGGCAACGGGGAGCATTCAACCAGGTAAGGTTGGGCAGGCTCAATGCTCAAGGGAGCCAGTACGCCTGCACGGTCCGGTATTTCCGGCGCCACCTCCCCGCCCCAGCCTAGTTCCACCAGTGCCTACTCCACGCACCAGGCTTCCAGTGCGTTTCCAGAGCCCTGTTCCTCCTCCACGCACTCTCCCTATGGTGCGTGTCTCCAGCCCAGTGCCTCCAGTTCCGGCACCACGCACTAAGCCACCTGTGCGTCTCCAGAGCCCTGTACACACTGTTCCTTCTCCCCATACTCGTCCTGATGTGCGTGCCCTCAGCCCGGTGCCACCAGTGCTGGTACCACGCACCAGGTCCATAGTGCGTTTTGAGAATCCAGTGTGCCCTGTCCCTGCTCCCCGCACTAGCCTGAAGGTGCGTAGCTTTAGCCCGGTACCTCCAGTTCCGGCACCACGCACCAGGCCTACAGTGCGCCTCATCCGGCCAGAGCCATCCGTCTGCCCAGTGCCATCTGAGCCATCCGTCTCCCCAGCGCCATCTGAGCCATCCGTCTCCCCAGCGCCATCTGAGCCATCCGTCTCCCCAGCGCCATCTGAGCCATCCGTCTGCCCAGTGCCGTCTGAGCCATCCGTCTGTCCCGAGCCATTAGAGCCGCCCGTCTGTCCCGAGCCGTCAGAGCCGTTAGTCAGTCAGGAGCCGCTAGAGACATTCGTCAGTCAGGATCTGCCAGAGCCGCCAATCAGACAGGATCTGCCAGAGCCGCCAACCAGAAAGGATCTGCCAGAGCCGCCAACCAGACAGGATCTGCCAGAGCCGCCAACCAGACAGGATCTGCCAGAGCCGCCAACCAGCCATGAGCGTCCTGAGCCGTCAGCCAGCCATGAGCGTCCAGAGCCGTCAGCCAGCCATGAGCGTCCAGAGCCGTCAGCCAGCCATGAGCGTCCAGAGCCGTCAGCCAGCCATGAGCGTCCAGAGCCGTCAGCCAGCCATGAGCGTCCAGAGCCGTCAGCCAGCCATGAGCGTCCAGAGCCGTCAGCCAGCCATGAGCGTCTAGAGCCGTCAGCCAGCCATGAGCGTCCAGAGCCGTCAGCCAGCCATGAGCAGCCCCTCAGCCCGGAGCTGTCATTAATCCAGAACTGCCCCTCAGTCCAGAGCTGTCTCTCTGTCCGGAGCTGCCCGTCAGTCCGGAGTTGCCCCTCTATCCTGAGCTACCTCTCTATCCTGATCTACCTCTCTGTCTTGAGCTATCTCTCTGTCCTGTGCTACCTTATCCTGGTGCTGCCCCTTATTTTGATGTTACCATTTAAATTAAGTGGGTGTAATAGGAGGGTGGTCATTCTAAGGGGGAGACGTAAGCTGGGATTGACTATGGTGGGGTGGGGACCTCGCCCAGAGCCTGAGCCACCACCGTGGTCAGACGCCCACCCAGACCCTCCCCTAGACTTTTGGTGGTGCGTTCGGAGTACGCACCTTGAGGGGGGGGGGTTATGTCACGTTCCTGACCGGTTTTCTGTTATTTTTTATGTGTTTGACGGTCAGGGCGTGAGTTTGGGTGGGTAGTCTATGTTATGTGTTTCTATGTTGGTTATAGGGTGACCTGATATGGCTCTCAATTAGAGGCAGGTGGTTTTCATTTCCTCTGATTGAGAGCCATATTAAGGTAGGTGTTTTCACATTGATTGTTGTGGGTGGTTGTCTCCTGTGTCAGTGTCTGTGTATGTTACGCCACACGGGACTGTTTCGGTTTTGTTTGTTTGTTCGTTTTATGTAGTCATTTTTCCTGTTCGTGCGTTCTTCGTGTTTCATGTAAGTTCGTCGTCCAGGTCTGTCTACGTCGTTTATTGTTTTGTAATTATTCAAGTGTTCGTCGTGTTTTCTGTTTTGTTTATTAAATATCATGTCTTATCACAACACTGCGTCTTGGTTCAATCCATGCTCCTCCTCTTCGGATGAAGAGGAAGAGGAAAGCCGTTACACTGCCACTTTTAGTGAGTTTGGTACACATCCGGTGGATAGAGAGCCGTGTATTATATTCAACATAGGAGGGCCAAGCACAGGAAGCAGCTCTTTCAGTAGTTTAGTTGGAATAGGGTCCAGTATGCAGCTTGAAGGTTTAGAGGCCATGATTATTTTCATCATTGTGTCAAGAGATATAGTAGTAAAACACTTGAGTGTCTCTCTTGATCCTAGGTCCTGGCAGAGTTGTGCAGACTCAGGACAACTGAGCTTTGGAGGAATACGCAGATTTAAAGAGGAGTCTGTAATTTGCTTTCTAATGATCATGATCTTTTCCTCAAAAAAGTTCATTAATTTATTACTGCTGAAGTGAAAGCCATCCTCTCTTGGGGCATGCTGCTTTTTAGTTAGCTTTCATTCTTTCATTCATTCTTTCATTCATATCCTCTCATTCTTAATTTCTTCCCCTCATCCCCTCTCATAACTTTTCCATCTTTCTTTCCACAAATCCAAACTTTTCACTCCACTTGCTCTCCTCCTTTTTTTTGTACTTCCTTCCTATTTTCCCCTCTGGGCCTCCATGGTTTGCTCCCTCTTCACCTCCCCTCTTCCACCCATCCTAGCCCATCTCACATGCATTCTTCCTGCCTAATAGTGCTCCAGTCCTGCTAAAAGAGGAAGGTGAGAGGGGTTTGTAGAGGGCAATTGGAGGTTGTATAGTGTCATGTTTGGAAAGGGCACAAGTGATGAGTAGAAGAGCACTTCAGTGTATTTTGTCAGGCACAGACAGGTGTGGTAGGGTCATGCTGTTTGTGAGTTGTTATTGTGTGTGTTCTCTCACTTTGGCAGAGGGAAGGTGGTATTGATGGGAATGTTGGGTGACATTAAGGTATCTGGTGATTATAGGCTTTGTACACACACCCACGCGTCTTTGTCTGTAGCTAGCTGGCTGCATACTGTAGGCTGTGGTCTGACTCGGCTGCATCAATATTGCAGACTTTCTGTTTTAGCACAGAGGGGGAAAAATAGGCATCTCTAATCCTTTTTGTGCCTATTTATTATTTATTTAAAAGCACACTTAAACTTTGGTGCTGCTGTGTGTGTGTGGTGGCTGTGCACCCTTTCTGACATTCTACCTACCTCTCTGGCTCCTTTTGCAAGTACAGTATGCTACAGTATACAAGCTGTTCACTGACAGACAGAGAGAGGATGACAGAGAAGGTTGTGGGGAAGAGAGAGCGTCATAAACACAAAGAGAAGAGAGGAAGGAGAGCATAAGAGGGATGGAGAGAATGGAGACATGGAGGGATGGTTCGATGATGCACGTACATATACTGCAGTGAACCAGTTTAGGACACAGTTACTGCACAATAGGTACTTCATTGCACTGTAGGTACTTTACTGCACTGTAGGTACTTCACTGCAATGTAGGTACTTTACTCCACTATAGGTACTTTACTGCACTGTAGGTACTTCACTGCACTGTAGGTACTTTACTGCACTGAAGGTACTTTACTGCACTGTAGGTACTTTATTGCACTGTATGTACAGTACTTTACTGCACTGTAGGTACTTTACTACACTGTAGGTACTTTACTGCACTGCAGGTACTTTACCACACTGGCTATGTGCTCTATGTTTCCTATACACTAGGTTCTTAGTCTATATGTGTCCTGTATGTGTGCTGAATAAGTGCTGACTGCATCCTCTCCCTGTCAGTCCTGCTGTCACTCTGTACCCAGTCACACGGAAGAGCTAACTTTTCCACCTGTCCTCTTTGCCTGCTACTTACTGCACTGACCAGTAGCTTCCAGCCTCCCTCTTAGAAGACCTTTCAATGTCACCGTCTTAAAGCATCACCCAAACTATACAGGGCTGTACAGTATACAGTATGAGCTGCTGTAATCTGAAACCCTCAAATCAGTAGAGAATGTCTTAGTTGGAGGATGGAGGAAATTGATTTATCAATCAGTGGTATTGCTTACTGTTGATTAACAGAACCAATTTTCTGGCAGTGTAGAGATGCACATCTGGACAGTACAGTAAATGGACTCTGACCTTGTCTAAGATCACATCATTCGACATAACATTATCGACATAATGCTATACAGGTTGTAAAAAGTCATCTTTATAGGGCTGTTACGTTGACTGTTTTACCGCCACACCGGCAGTCACGAGTCATGATCGCAGTCAAATTCCACGTGACCGCTGATTCATGGTAATTAAGCTACTCCGAAGTTGCTAACGGCCAGTTGCTAATGGCCTGGTACTCAGCGCTCCATTGTCATTCTAATCCCTCTGACAACAACGCAAATGCAATCGAAAATCAAATCAAACGCTTCATGAGAGCCCTGGCATTCCCTGGCACACTCCACTTACCAAGCAAAACCTTCGCCAAATAAGGTGCTATCACCTGCTTTTACAGTATATTAAGATGTGAGGTGGTACCATAGAGCACATCTAGAAGGGAGCTTATTTCATTCCGAACTTGAAGCACTTGCTTTGCTTTACAACACTGGCATGAAAATGAAGTGCGGGAAAAGTGCATCCGTTCGCTATTCAAGTACATACGGATGACATGTCTCTTTTTCGCCTGCCACTGTTCCGACAGGTGCATGATACTGGCCCATTCTAAATCAAAACTCATTTCATACATATATTATCCTACATGTAAAGACACTATTAAATTGGGATGTTTGAAGGGTGTGAACGTTATCACTTATGAATGATGCCCATGTTTGAGCGCCTCGAACAGACCGACAAGGTCATTGCACCAATGTTGCGTAACAAATTCTGCAGTCAAACTTTTTCATGACGTAATCCCATAATTGTTGTGGATATGTGTGCAACAAAGGTTCAACATTCACCTTTTGCTAGTATTTCTGTCAAGTCTATGCACATAATTTGATGCATACGTTATGCACCACACAGAACGCACTGCAACTGCCTCTCTGATTCAGAGGGGTTGGGTTAAAGGCAGAAGATACATTTCAGTTGAGTGCATTCAGTTGCACAACTGACAAGGTTTCCCCCTTTCCCTTTCCCTTTCCACGCAGTGCTGCAAGGCAAACGCAGCATTCCATTGGAAATGAATGTACTTTGCGTGTACCAAACAGCGAATGCATTTTTTCTTGCGATTTTTTCAAATCATAGTCACATGCATCATGTACCCTAGCCCGTAGGCCTACATGTTTTGAAAAGGTTTGTAAAGTGGTCAAATAACTAAAAATGTAGCCTATAGGCCTAGGACCCCTGGAACAGGGTTGGAAAGCCCATAGACTACAGAGCCTAGTGAATGTGTTCTTATGAACCCCGTCATTGTGCAATCGCGTGTGAAAACAGAGTTTGACTGGCCACTTTTTAAAAGAGGATCCCAGCTTTCTCGTGCCACTACATTTAGCACTCAATTCTTAAAATGAAGCACATTTACAACTGGTGTAGCCTACCTGGCATATTAAAAACGTAACGCCAAATTGTGAATGAGAGACTGATGAAGTGTGTGCAATCTGCTCAAGAAATAGAGCAGAGCTCATGCCTTTCATGCAACTTTTTACAAATAATCTAATAAATAAGGCCAGGGTGTGATTAGGGTGGGCATTCTATGTTTCTATTTCTTTGTTTTTGGCCGAGTGTGGTTCCCAATCAGAGGCAGTTATCTCTGATTGGGAATCATACTTAGGCAGCCTTTTCCCACCTGTGTTTTGTGGGTAGTTGTTTTCTGTTTTGTGTCTGCACCTGATAGAACTGTTTCGTTTTGTTCTACTTTGTTATTTTGTTTCAGTGTTCAGTTTGATTAAATATCATGAACGCTTACTACGCTGCACTTTGGTCTCCTTCTACATCATACGATGAGCGTTACATAATCATTAGAGTTGCATTATGCAGCCTTTTAAAAATGTAATTGTTCCAAAGGACCGCATCAGTGGCATGAAAGCTATGCATGGAAGCCCGGAGTTGCTAAACATGTTTATGTTAATTAGCCTAATGGTCAATTACTGTGAGACCAGCAGTTATTTGCATGACAATCACCAGCTGACAACATTTCACGACAGCCACAGCCCTATGTAGATATAGTACATTGTGTACCATTGCACCACAAATCCTACAATATAACCTCAAAGTGTTAAATGTTACAGCAGCATCCTTTTCCTTCGCTCTCCTGACAGAATATAATGAATGCACTAAATCTTGGTGCAACTAAACTAGTGAAAATGAGGCCTGTCACCCGATTGTGTTTTTGTCACATAATTTATCAGCATAAAGTTCATTAACCTATCTATTAATCAATTCACATTCTGCAGAAGACTGGAAGCATCATAGGCTACTGTTTCTGAGCTACTTGATAACCCTTCAGATCTCTGGCATTGATACTTTGGGGTAAAACGTTTAATGATGCACTATCCATCACCAATGTCTTCAGTCTTAGAGTGCTCTTTTAGAGCAGCCTGTATTTCTATGTACAGCATACTTCATGTTTCTTTAGACCTGCCTAACGCCTCGATCACACCAACCGTGTCATTGCATTTTGGTACACCAGAAGTACATTCATTTCCAATGGAATGCTGTGTTCGCCTTGCAGCGTTGCAGAGGCAGTTACAGTGTGTTCTGTGTGGGTCATACCTTGGATTTATCGAAACTTATGCGTTAAACTGAATGCGTAGACGGCTTGACAGAAATGGTAGTAGAAGGTGAATGTTGAACTTTTCTTGCTCACATATTCAGATTATGCTGCGTACCTTTTTGCGCAATGACACTGTCGGTGCTACATGTAATGCTGTATCCATATGAAGAGTTGTTTTGCCTGGAAGCCTCTGCAGATAACATACTGCTACAATGAGGACCAACAGTCTCTGAGTCTAACACATGACTTTTTTCTAAGGAAAGAAGGGGGCCAGATAAAGAGGAGAGATGAAAATGATTTGAGCCTTTTGTTGAAACACTGTTTCACTCCTATTTCTCCTGTACTATTTGTCACATTCATTGTCTTTCCTCTGATCCACTTAATAGCCATTTAAGCTGTCTCTGGTTTTGTTTCCATTTCTTTCTTCCCTTTGTCTTTTTGCCCTTTCTGAACTCTTTTGCGTCTTTGTTGATGTCATTACATATATCAGAGAGAGTCTGTTTTCCTCTGGGAAGTGGCTTTCAGTCTTCCTTTATCTTCTCTCTGCTGCTGGGTGTCAACCACCAGCACTCCTAGCATGTGGCCCCAGCTCATTTAAACACAGAATAGAGAGAGCAGCAGAGAGAGAGCAGCAGAGAGAGAGAGAGCAGGAGAGAAAGCGAGCAGGAGAGAGAGAGAGCAGGAGAGAAAGTCGAGCAGGAGAGAGAGAACAGGAGCGAGAGAGCAGGAGAGCGAGAGAGTAGGAGAGCGAGAGCAGGAGAGAGACAGGGTGAGCAGGAGAGAAAACGAGCATTAGAGAGCGAGAGAGAGAGAGAGAGAGAGAGAGAGAGAGAGAGAAGGAGGATGAAAGGAATAATAATGCCTGTGGGGTTGATCTTTATACACTGATCAAAAATGTAAACGCAACATGTAAAGTGTTGGTCCCATGTTTCATGAGCTAAAATAAAAGATCCCAGAAATGTACCATATGCACAAAAAGCTTATTTCTCTCAAATTTTGTGCACAAATTTGTTTACATCCCTGTTAGTGAGCATTTCTCCTTTGCCAAGATAATCCATCCACCTGACAGGTGTGGCATATCAATAATCTGATTAAACAGCATGATCATTACACAGGTGCCCTTTGTGCTGGAGACAATAAAAGGCCTCACTACAATGTGCAGTTTTGTCACACAACACAATGCCACAGATGTCTCAAGTTTTGAGGGAGTGTGCATTTTGTGTACTGACTGCAGGAATTTCCACTAGAGCTGTTGCCAGAGAATTTAATGTTAATGTCTCTATCATACACGTTTTAGAGAATTTGGCAGTACGTCCAACCGGCCTCACAACCGCAGACCATGTGTATGGTGTCATGTGGGCCAGCGGTTGGTTGATGTCAATGTTGCGAACAGAGTGCCCCATGGTGGCGGTGGGTTTATGGTATGGGCAGGCATAAGCTACGGACAACGAACATAATTACATTTTATCAATGGCAATTTGAATGCACAGAAATAGCGTGACGAGTTCCCGAGGCCCATTATGAGGCCCATTATCTGTGACCAACAGATGCATATCTGTATTCCCAGTCATGTGAAATCCATAGATTAGTGCCTCCTAAACAAAAATGCTGTGTTTGTAAATTAGGTCTGAGTGTTGGTGTATGTCCCTGGCTGACCGTAAATAAAAAAAACAAGAAATTGTGTCATCTGGTTTTCTTATTAATATAAGGAATTTGATGTATAGCATTTACTTATACTTTTTACTTTTACTCAAGTATGACAACTGAGTACTTTTCCCACCATTGTACTTAAGTACATTTAAAACCATATACTTGTAGACTTTTACTCAAGTAGTAATTTACTGGGTGACTTTTAAATGAGTCATTTTCTATTAAAGTATCTTTACTTTTACTCAAGTGTGACAATTTACCACTGCTGGCTGTCTGGTGCAGAGAAGAGAGGAACCCATAAGTACCACAGTGAGTGGCATTTGTTCTGACCTAGGACCTGCCTGCCTGTACCAGTCACATGGGATATTACTGCTGCTGCAGGGACTACCCATTACACACACACCTAATACAGAGAGAAAGAAATAGAGAGCGAGAGAGAAACAGAGAGAGAGAAAGCAAATGAGAGAGAGGGGGGAAATAGTGTGAAAGAGAGCCAGAGAGCATCTTATTAAGACATGATTAATTTTAATATTGTTACCAGTGAACTATTGCTTCCATAGCTCTCGCTGGTTCATACTGAAATCACACAAAGCACTGTAGCCAATGACCTAAAGCTCTCTAGGCTCTCTGTCTGACATGCACTATCTGCTGTCTATCGGGGGATTTAGTCATTGTGGTCCTACCGTTACGGAGTCCTGTGTATCATGGCCCACTGAGTAGCTGAGTAATTTACTGCTATTACCAGACCCATTCAATCCAGAAGAAGCAGGACTGTCTTGTGTCCACAATCTCCACATCACTCTCTCTCTCTCCCTTCTCTCCTGTGCTCTCCTCTCTCCGTTCTTTCTCTCCTCTCCTCTTTCTCTCTTTCTCTCCACTATCCTCTTCTCTTTCCTATCTCCTCTCTCTTTCCCAAATCTCTCCCTTCTCCTGTCCATCCTATTTCCTCTACTCCCCTCTCCCTCTGTCGCTCTCGCTCTATCTATCTCGCTCTCTCTCTTTCGCGCTCTCTCCTCCCTCCTCTCTTCTCTCTTCTCTCTTCACCTCTCTCCTCTCTCACCCCTCCAGCCAGGTCTCCAAGGCACTTAAGACTGGTGTTACACACTTAGTGAGAGCTTCAACATTGTGTGAACACCTCCAGGACAGAGCTGCTACACACACACACGGACGCACACACACACCCCAACACGGACGTGGCTGCGGCCAAACCAGTGCTGGTCTCTCTGGAGGCTCTCTCACCTTTCTCACCTGCACTCTCCTCTCTCCTTTCCCTCCTCTCTTCTCCACTCTCCTCTTCTATCCTCTCTTCTCCACTCTCCTCTTCTCTCTCCTATCTCCAGTCTCTCCTCTATCTCCCCGTATCTCTCCCTTCTCCTGTTCATCCTATCTGCTCTCCTCTCTCTCTCCCTATCTTTTGCTCTCTCTCTTTCTCTCTCTCTCCTCTTCCTCTCCTCTCCTCTCTCTCCTCCCTCCTCTCTTCTCTCTTCTCCTCCCTCCTCTCTCACCCTTCCAGCCAGGTTTTAGGAGGCACTTCCAAGATGTCGATCCACGATGGCGTAGCAGTTCAGACGTCTTTGTCTTTGTTTTGTCGTGTCCCGTGTATATATATATATTTTTCCTTCGTATATATTTCGTATATATTTTTTTATATTTTTAACCTCAATTTCAACATACTCTCCTGCAACCCGCCTCATCCAATGTGGTATGGATCTGCTATTTTCTATACTTTAGAACCGGAACCACCAAACTAGCTACGAGCTAGTAGTCAGTTAGCCACTGCTAGCGGTCATCAGCTAACCTTAGCCCGGTCAACTCCTGCCAGTCTGCACAGCGCAATTCAACCCAGAGCATACCGGACTGCTTTTTTTCCACATCTCCGGATTCCTACCGCAAGCTCTGAACCTTTTCAACTGGATCATTGTAGCTAGCTAGCTGCTATCCGAGTGGCTACTCCTGGCAAACGTCTCCGTCCCGAAGCAAGCACAAATTAGCCTGGAACTAGCCTCATGCTAGGCCCATCTGCTGGCTAACTGAAGAGGTCCATCAGCCACTCCTTGTGCTACAATACCTATTTTGCCAATTGGCCTGAACACCTTTTACTGCCGACACGGAGCCCCGCCGATCCATCATGACTGGTCAACCGATGTAATCCGCCCGAGGGGGTTTCAACAGGCTCCTCCGTCGTGACGTCCCCTGAAGCCCCATCCGCTAGCCTGCTTGCCGCGGCCCGCTAGCTGTCTAGAGCATATTGGACTGTTAGCTGAAGAGGTCCATCAGCCAATTTCTTGGGCTACAATACCTATTTCGCCAATTGGCCTGGACCCTTTTACTGCCTACACGGAGCCCTGCCGATCCATCACGACTGGTTTGCCGACGAAACGTCCGAGGGGGCTACGATAGACTCTTCCATCGCGACGCCCCCTTAAGGCCATTCTGCTAGCCTGCTATCCCCGGCCCGCTAGCTGTCTGAATCGCTGTGTCTCCAGCCCGCCTAGCTACTCACTGGTCCCTATGATCACTTGGCTATCCATGCCTCTCCCTAATGTCAATATGCCTTGTCCATTGCTGTTTTTGTTGGTGATTATTGTCTTATTTCACTGTACAGCCTCCAGCCCTGCTCAATATCCCTTAGCTAGCCCTTTTGTCCCACCTCCCACAAATGCGGTGACCTCATCCGGTTTAAATGGTGCCTCTAGAGACAAAACCTCTCTCATCGTCAATCAATGCCTAGGTTTACCTCCACTGTATTCACATCCTACCATAACCTTGTTTGTACATTATGCCTTGAATCTATTCTTCCACGCCCAGAAACCTGCTCCTTTTACTCTCTGTTCCAAACGCACTAGAAGACCAGTTCTTATAGCCTTTAGCCGAACCCTTATACTACTCCTCCTCTGTTTCTCTGGTGATGTAGAGGTTAATCCAGGCCCTGCAGCCCCTAGCTCCACTCCCATTCCCCAGGCGCTCTCATTTGGTGACTTCGGTAACCGTAAAAGCTTTGGTTTCATGCATGTTAACATTAGAAGCCTCCTCCCTAAGTTTGTTTTATTCACTGCTTTAGCACACTCTACCAACCTGGATGTCCTAGCAGTGTCTGAATCCTGGCTTAGGAAGGCCACCAAAAATTCTGAAATTTCCATCCCCAACTACAACATTTTCCGACAAGATAGAACTGCCAAACGGGGCGGAGTTGGCCTGCAGAGTTCTGTCATACTACCAAGGTCTGTGCACAAACAATTCGAGCTTCTACTTCTAGAAATCCACCTTTCCAGAAACAAGTCTCTCACTGTTACCGCTTGTTATAGACCACCTTCAGCCCCCAGCTGTGTCCTGGACACCATATGTGAATTGATTGCCCCCCATCTATCTTCAGAGCTCGTACTGTTAGGTGACCTAAACTGGGACATGCTTAACACCCCGGCCGTCCAACAATCTAAGCTAGATGCCCTCAATCTCACACAAATTATCAATGAACCTACCAGGTACAACCCCAAATCCGTTAACACGGGCACCCTCATAGATATCATCCTGACCAACCTGCCCTCTAAATACACCTCTGCTGTCTTCAACCAGGATCTCAGCGATCACTGCCTCATTCTCTGCGTCCGTAATGGGTCTGCGGTCAAACGACCAACCCTCATCACTGTCAAACGCTCCCTAAAACACTTCAGTGAGCAGGCCTTTCTAATCAACCTGGCCTGCGTATCCTGGAAGGATATTGAGGATGCCTGGATATTCTTTAAAAGTGCTTTCCTCACCATCTTAACTTCTCTGGGATATGTGGGACGCTAACGTCCCACTTGGCCAAAAGCCAGTAAAAATGCAGAGCGCCAAATTCAAATAAATTACTATAAAAATCAAACTTTCATGAAATCACACATGAAAGACAGCAAATTAAAGCTACACCTGTTGTGAATCCAGCCAACATGTCTGATTTCAAAAAGCATTTACGGTGAAAGCACACCTTGCGATTATGTTAGGTCAGTACATAGCCACACAGCCATTTTTCCAGCCAAAGAGAAGAGTAATAAAAGCAGAAATAAAGATAAAATTAATCACTAACCTTTGATGATCTTCATCAGATGACACTCATAGGACTTCATGTTACACAATACATGTATGTTTTGTTTGGTAAAGTTCATATTTATATCCAAAAATCTGAGTTTAGGCGGGAAGCTACTGTCTCACTTGGCCAAAAGCCAGAGAAAATGCAGAGCGCCAAATTCAAATAAATTACTATAAAAATCTAACTTTCATTAAATCACACATGAAAGATACCAAATTAAAGCTGCACTGGTTGTGAAACCAGCCAACATCTCAGAATTCAAATAGGCTTTTCGGCGAAAGCAAACGATGCTATTATCTGAGTTAGCACCATTGTAAACAAAGAGAGAGAAGCATATTTCAACCCTGCAGGCGCGACACAAAACGCAGAAATAAAAATATAATTCATGCCTTACCTTTGACAAGCTTCTGTTGTTGGCACTCCAATATGTCCCATAAACATCACAAATGGTCCTTTTGTTCGATTAATTCCATCGATATATATCCAAAATGTCAATTTATTTGGCGCGTTTGATCCAGAAAAACACCGGTTCCATCTTGTGAAACGTGACTACAAAATATCTAAAAAGTTTCAAACTACTTTTGTAATACAACTTTAGGTATTTTTTAACGTAAATAATCGATAAAAATGAAGACGGGATGATCTGTGTTCAGTACAGGATTAAAACAAACTATAGCTAACCTTCTGGTCATGCTCCTCTAACAAACAGGACACTTCGAGTGACCCTCAATCAAGATGGCCGTACTTCTTCATTACACAAAGGGAAAACCCTCAACCAATTTCTAAAGACTGTTGACATCCAGTGGAAGCGGTAGGAACTGCAAGAAGGTCAATTAGAAATCTGTATTCCCAATGAAAATCCATTGAAAAGAGTGACCTAAAAAAAAAACATCTGAATGGTTTGTCCTCGGGGTTTCGCCTGCTAAATAAGTTCTGTTATACTCACAGACATGATTCAAACAGTTTTAGAAACTTCTGAGTGTTTTCTATCCAAATCTACTAATAATATGCATATCTTATCTTCTGGGGATGAGTAGCTGGCAGTTGAATTTGGGTATGCTTTTCATCCAAACGTGACAATACTGCCCCCTATCCTAGAGAAGTTAAAAACGCATGCCCCATTCAAAAAATGTAGAACCAGGAACAGATATACCCCTTGGTTCACTTCAGACCTGACTGCCCTTGACCAGCACAAAAACATCCTGTGGCGTACTGCATTAGCATCGAATAGCCCCCGCAATATGCAACTTTTCAGGGAAGTTAGGAACCAATATACACAGGCAGTCAGGAAAGCAAGGCTAGCACTTTCAAACAGAAATTTGCTTCCTGTTGCACAAACTCTGAAAAGTTCTGGGACACTGTAAAGTTCATGGAGAATAAAAGCACCTCCTCCCAGCTGCCCACTGCAAAGTCACCACTGATAAATCCCTGATAATTGAGAATTTCAATAAGCATTTTTCTACGGCTGGCCATGCTTTCCACCTGGCTACCCCTACCCCGGTTAACAGCCCTGCACCCACCACAGAAACTTGCCCAAGCCTCCCCCATTTCTCCTTCACCCAAATCCAGATAGCTGATGTTCTGAAAGAGCTGCAAAATCTGGACCCCTACAAATCAGCTGGGCTAAACAATCTGGACCCTCTCTTTCTAAAATATTCCCCCGCAATTGTTGCAACCCCTATTACTAGCCTGTTCAACCTCTCTTTCGTATCATCTGAGATTCCCAAAGATTGGAAAGCTTCTGCGGTCATCCCCCTCTTCAAAGGGGGAGACACTCTAGACCAAACTGTTACAGACCTATATCTATCCTACCCTGCCTTTCTAAGGTCTTCGAAAGCCAAGTCAACAAACAGATCTGGAAGCTCTCACTTAGTGAGAGCTTCAACACTGTGTGAACACCCCCAGGACAGAGCTGCTACACACACACACACACACACACACACACACACACACACACACACACACACACACACACACACACACACACACACACACACACACACACACACACACACACACACACACACACACACACACACACACACACACACACACACACACACACACACACACACCAACACAGACGTGACTGCGGCCAAACCAGGGCTGGTCTCTCTGGAGGCTGGTCACTCTGGAGGCTGAGTCAGCACAGTGAGGAGAAGCAGGGGAGAGAAAGATAGGAGGGTGAAGGAGGGAGGAATGAGAACTACAGCTCTTAACAGCTAAACCATGTAGTATTTCATATATCTGTCTGTCCATTTATCTCTCTGTCCATCTGCATTTAGTTTTTGTAATAGTAGGTGCAGCATCTCTCTGCCTTTCTGAGGTACAGAGCAGCGCAGAACTTTACTGATGTATGTAAATATAAGGTTGATATTACATCAGGTTGCGCTTTGCCCTTCGGATAGACACATCAGCATGGTCAGAGGAGGACATGGTGAGTGTATTATATATGTATAGGATTTGAGGCCTGAGGTTGTGAAATTGAATTAGCGTTCAAAAATAATCTTAAGAACGTGTGAACAGTACAACCCCCACTGGCCCCACACACCAAGGGTAACGTTGTATCATTCAGTATTATGTCAGTATTATTTTCAAATGTAATTTCCTCCCCCATTGCAGTCTCTTAATGAGATGTCCCGCTTTGCCGATTTTTGGGGCCTTTGTCTTTTAAAGGTTAGAAAGACAAATCCATTTATCTGTGGTGGTTGTCTGGCTCAATGTGTTGTCGCTCGCTCTCCCTGCTCACTGTTTTCGTACCTTCCCCTCTTGAGAAAATTGCCCTTTAGATTCAATTCCTCCACTGCAGATCTAATCAAAGGGGTGTAGGGGGCACAGCTCTGATAAATGACAACTAGGCCCTGCTTGGAGGGCAGATTGCTTCTGGGAGCAGGAGTCACAACAGTGCACTCATATACATATACACCCTGTCAGCAAGTTGAGCACAGGGCAACACACACCCACACACACACACCTCTCTGAAGGGCAACTTCATCGCCCTTCTCTCTGTGTGTGTGCGAGCGTGTGTTCTGCCTCTGCTGTTTTTATATACAGTATGTGTATCCGTTGTGTTTGCTCTCAGATATAGACATTGAACTGCTTTCTTCTGCTGGTCTATACTGTGTACAGTACAGGCAATAGTAGCCTACAGGCTGTCTACGATACTGTCCTGGTTCTGCCCTGGCTAAAAGAGCTTCCCTGTCTGTCTGTGTGTCTGTGTGTCTGTGTGTCTGTGTGTCTGTCTGTCTGTCTGTCTGTCTGTCTGTCTGTCTGTCTGTCTGTCAGAATGCTCTCTGATGCTTGAGGTAGAGCAGCTGCTCCTGTTGGTTTACCCCTCATGAAAAAATACTATAGTGTATACTATAGTAGGAATAGTAATGTATTCACTGTAGTGTTTTTGCTGTCTTTACTGTAGTATTTAATGTAGTCTACTGTTGTTTTTAAACTTTGCTATAATATAAATAATGTAGTAAAAAAGAGTAGTAAATATTATAGTAATTACTGTAGGGTTTTTGCAGACTAGTATACTGTAGTATTTACTGTAGTTGTTTGGCGGACTATAGTATGCTGTAGTATTTACTATAGTTTTTTTGCAGACTAGTACGTTATGCTGTAGTATTTACTGTAGTGTTTTTACAGACTGTAGTATACTGTAGTATTTACTGTAGTGTTTTAGGGGACATTACTGTAGTATTTACTAAAGTGTTTATGTTTTATTATTTTTGACAGAAGAGGGAGACTTTCTCCTTGAGGAAACCTACTGGAGAAATGCTAAAAAAGCAAATGTTCCATAACCGGTAAGCATTGTAGATACTGTAGGTAGATCTGGGTTCTGAATGGAGAGTTCAGAGCTTATGCTCTTTTCTATAACCTGTAGAGAACACAATATATGGTCTGTGGTCTGTGGCCAATATGGTCTGTGGTCTGTGGCCAATATGCTTGGCATGTAGGTTTCTCAATTATAGGTGGCACAAATTGGGATACAAATTGGGATACGGGGGAGGGAAATGGGTAAGCATTTCGCTACACTCGCATTAACATCTGCTAACCATGTGTATGTGACCAATAAAATGTTATTTTATTTTATTTTATTTGGCAGGGTATTTGCAAATGAAATACTGTAGTATTTGCCTCGCCTGGTTCCCCAACTACTTCTCAGATAGAGTTCAGTGTGTCAAATCGGAGGGCCTTTTGTTCGAACCTCTGGCAGTCTCTATGGGGGTGTCACAGGGTTCAATTCTTGGGCCGACTCTCTTCTCTGTATACATCAATGATGTCGCTCTTGCTGCTGGTGATTCTCTGATCCACCTCTACACAGATGACACCATTCTGTATACTTCTGGCCCTTCTTTGGCCCTTCTTTTGGTTGTGTTAACAACCCTCCAGGCGAGCTGCAGAATTCTTTACTACAGAATTCTATAGTGCCTTTAGAAAGTATTTACACCCCTTGACTTTTTCCATTTTTTTTTGTGTTACAGCCTTAATTTAAAATGTATTACACTTTGATGTTTGGTCATTGGCCTACACCCAATACCCTATAATGTCAAATTGGAATTGTGTTTTTCCACATTTTTCCAAATGAATAAAGAATGAAAAGCTGAAATGTGTTGAGTCAATAAGTATTCAACCTCTCACTTACGAAAAAAGATTGCAGTCAGAGTGCAGTATAAATGCAATACAATGCAGTGTGACTGCAGTTACAGTGCAGTCTAACTGCAGTATGCTGCAGTACACTGCAGTTATTCTGCAATTACTGTGTCCAAAATACCACAGTCTACTGCAGTTCCTGCACTTTTACTGCAGTTTAAAAACTCACTCTGTGTGCAATAATAGCATTTAACATTATTTTTTAAGGACAACCTTATCTCTGTACCCCACACATACAATTATCTGTAAGGTCCCTCAGTCGAGCAATGAATTTCAAACACAGATTCAACCACAAAGACCAGGGAGGTTTTCCAATGTCTCGCAAAGAAGAGCACCTAACGGCAGATGGCAACAAAACAAAAAAGCAGAAATTGAATATCCCATTGATCATGGTAATGTTATTAATTACACTTTGGATGGTGTATCAATAAAAACAGTCACTACAAAGATACAGGCATCCTTCCTAACTCAGTTGACGGAGAGGAAGGAAACCGCTCAGGGATTTCACAATGAGGCCAATGGTGACAAAGTTACAGAGTTTAATGGCTGTGATAGGAGAAAACTGAGGATGGATCAACAACGTTGTAGTTACTCCACAATACTAACCTAATTGGCAGAGGGAAAAGAAGAAAGCCTGTACAGAATAAAACAAATCCTAAACATGGATCCTGTTTGCAACAAGGCAATAAAGTAATACTGCAAAAAAATGTGGCAAAGCAATTTACTTTTTGTCCTGAATACATATTGTTATGTTTGGGGCAAATCCAATACAACACATGACTGAGTATCACTCTCCATATTTGCAAGCATAGTGGTAGATGCATCATGTTATGGGTATGCTTGTAATCATCAAGGACTGGGGAGATTTTCAGGATAAAAATAAATGGAATGGAGCTAAGCACAGGCAAAGTCCTAGAAGAAAGCCTGGCTCAGTCTGCTTTCCACCAGACACTGGGAGATGAATTCACCTTTCAGCAGGACAATAACATAAAACACAAGGCGAAATATGCACTGGAGTTGCTTGCAAAGAAGACAGTGAATGTTCCTGAATGGCTGAGTTACAGTTTTGTCTTAAATCTACTTGAAAATCTATGGCAAGACCTGAAAATGCTTATCTAGCAATGATCAACGACCAATTTGACTGAGCTTGACACATCACATCACACTTTTTTTATGATATCCAATTGGTAGTTACAGTCTTGTCCCATCACTGCAACTCCTGTACGGACTCGGGAGAGGTGAAGGTCAAGAGCCATGCGTCCTTCGAAACACGACCCCGCCAAGCCGCACTGCCCGCTTAACCCAGAAGCCAGCCGCACCAATGTGTCGGAGGAAACACTGTGCACCTGGTAACCATTTCAGCGTGCATGCGCCCGGCCCACCACAGTTGCTAGAGCGTGACGGGACAAGGACCCTCCCTTAATGGCGCTGGGCCAATTGTGCGCCGCCTCATGGGTCTCCCGGTCGCGACACAGCCTGGAATCAAACCAGAATCTGTAGTGACACAGCTAGCACTGCGATGAACAATTTTGAAAAGAATAATGGGGAAATGTTGCGCAATCCAGGTGTGGAAATCTATTAGAGACTTCACAGAAAGACTCACAGCTGTAATCACTGCCAAAGGTGATTCTACAAAGTCTCGACTCAGGTGTGAATGCTTATGTAAATGAGATTTTTCTGTATTTGACTTTCAATAAATTTGCAAACAGTTCTAGAAACATGTTTTCACTTTGTCATTATGGGGCATTGTGTGTAGATGGCTGTTTTTTGTTATTGTTGATATTTAATACATTTTTAATTCAGGCTGAAACACCACAAAATGTGGAATAAGTCAAGGGTATGAATACTTTCTGAATGCACTGTAAGTACTGTAGTATTCTATAGTATTGTATTATGTGGTATAGTATGTGGTATTTATTTATGTGGGTAGTTTTGGCTCGGTTCACAGATTAGAGGTGTTTTGAGTAGAAGTCAGAAGTCAGTAGTTGTCAATGGTGTTGAAGTGGGGCATTTCCATCTAAAAGTACCCATGAGCACCAACATGGGAAGTTCTTAAAAGCATTTTTTTATTTTTTATTTCACCTTTATTTAACCAGGTAGGCAAGTTGAGAACAAGTTCTCATTTACAATTGCGACCTGGCCAAGATAAAGCAAAGCAGTTCGACACATACAACAACACAGAGTTACACATGGAGTAAAACAAACATACAGTCAATAATACAGTAGAAAAATAAGTCGATATACAATGTGAGCAAATGAGGTGAGATAAGGGAGGTAAAGGCAAAAAAAAGGCCATGGTGGCGAAGTAAATACAATATAGCAAGTAATTCACTGGAATGGTAGATTTGCAGTGGAAGAATGTGCAAAGTAGAGATAGAAATAATGGGGTGCAAAGGAGCAAAATAAATAAATAAATAAATACAGTAGGTAAAGAGGTAGTTGTTTGGGCTAAATTATAGATGGGCTATGTACAGGTGCAGTAATCTGTGAGCTGCTCTGACAGCTGGTGCTTAATAAAGCTAGTGAGGGAGATAAGTGTTTCCAGTTTCAGAGATTTTTGTAGTTCATTCTAGTCAGAATTGGCAGCAGAGAACTGGAAGGAGAGGCGGCCAAAGGAAGAATTGGTTTTGGGGGTGACCAGAGAGATATACCTGCTGGAGCGCGTGCTACAGGTGGGTGCTGCTATGGTGACCAGCGAGCTGAGATCAATCAATCAATCAATCAAGTTTATTTTATATAGCCCTTCGTACATCAGCTAATATCTCGAAGTGCTGTACAGAGACCCAGCCTAAAACCCCAAACAGCTAGAATGCAGGTGAAGAAGCACGGTGGCTAGGAAAAACTCCCTAGAAAGGCCAAAACCTAGGAAGAAACCTAGAGAGGAACCAGGCTATGAGGGGTGGCCAGTCCTCTTCTGGCCGTGCCGGGTGGAGATTATAACAGAACTATGCCAAGATGTTCAAAAATGTTCATAAGTGACAAGCATGGTCAAATAATAATCATGGATAATTTTCAGTTGGCTTTTCATAGCCGATCATTAAGAGTTGAAAAACAACAGGTCTGGGACAGGTGGCGGTTCCATAACCGCAGGCAGAACAGCTGAAACCGGAACAGCAGCAAGGCCAGGCGGACTGGGGACAGCAAGGAGCCACCACGCCCGGCAGTCCCGACGTATGGTTCCAGGGCTCAGGTCCTCCGAGAGAAAGAAAGAGAGAAGGAGAAAATTAGAGAGAGCCAAGATTTTCAAAATGTTCATAAATGACAAGCATGGTCAAATAATAATCAGGAATAAATCTGTTGGCTTTTCATAGAGTTCATTAAGAGTTGAAAACAGCAGGTCTGGGACAGGTAGGGGTTCCGTAACCGCAGGCAGAACAGTTGAAACTGGAATAGCAGCAAGGCCAGGTGGACTGGGGACAGCAGGGAGTCGTCATGCCCGGTAGTCCTGACGTATGGTCCTAGGGCTCAGGTTCTCAGAGAGAGAGAAAGAAAGAGAGAACGAGAGAATTAGAGAAAGCATACTTAAATTCACACAGGACACTGGATAAGACAGGAGAAGTACTCCAGGTATAACCAACTGACCCTAGCCCCCCGACACAAACTACTGCAGCATAAATACTGGAGGCTGAGACAGGAGCGGTCAGGAGACACTGTGGCCCCATCCGAAGATACCCCCGGACAGGGCCAAATAGGAAGGATATAACCCCACCCACTTTGCCAAAGCACAGCCCCCGCACCACTGGAGAGATATCTTCAACCACCAACTTATAATCCTGAGACAAGGCCGAGTATAGCCAACAAAGATCTCCACCACAGCACAAACCAAGGGGGGGCGCCAACCCAGACAGGAAGATCACGTCAGTAACTCAACCCACTCAAGTGACGCACCACTCCCAGGGACGGCATGAAAGAGCACCAGTAAGCCAGTGACTCAGATAAGGGGGGACTTTACCTAGCAGGGTCTTGTAGATGACCTGGAGCCAGTGGGTTTGGCGACGAGTATGAAGCGAGGGCCAGCCAATGAGAGCGTACAGGTCACAGTGGTGGGTAGTATATGGGGCTTTGGTGACAAAACGGATGGCACTGTGATAGACTGCATCCAATTTATTGAGTAGGGTATTGGAGGCTATTTTGTAAATGACATCGCTGAAGTCGAGGATCGGCAGGATAGTCAGTTTTACGAGGGTATGTTTGGCAGTATGAGTGAAGGATGCTTTGTTTGCGAAATAGGAAGCCAATTCTAGATTTAACTTTGGTTTGGAGATGTTTGATGTGAGTCTGGAAGAAGAGTTTACAGTCTAACCAGACACCTAGGTATTTGTAGTTGACCACATATTCTAAGTCAGAACCGTCCAGAGTAGTGATGTTGGACAGGCGGGCAGGTGCAGGCAGCGATCGGTTGAAGAGCATGCATTTAGTTTTACTTGCATTTAAGAGCAGTTGGAGGCCACGGAAGCAATTGGAGGCCAGAAGTATACAGAATGGTGTCGTCTGCGTAGAGGTGGATCAGAGACTCACCAGCAGCAAGAGCGACATCATTGATGTATACAGAGAAGAGAGTCGGTCCAAGAATTGAACCCTGTGGCACCCCCATAGAGACTGCCAGAGGCCCGGACAACAGGCCCTCCGATTTGACACACTGAAGTCTGTCAGAGAAGTAGTTGGTGAACCAGGCGAGGCAATCATTTGAGAAACCAAGGCTATCGAGTCTGCCGATGAGGATGTGGTGATTGACAGAGTCAAAAGCCTTGGCCAGGTCAATGAATATGGCTGCACAGTATTGTTTCTTATCGATGGCGGTTAGGATATCGTTTAGGACCTTGAGCGTGGCTGAGGTGCAACCATGACCAGCTCTGAAACCAGCTCTGGTGGGATTCGAAATGGTCGGTAATCTGTTTGTTGACTTGGCTTTCGAAGACCTTAGAAAGACAGGGTAGGATAGATATAGGTCTGTAGCAGTTTGGGTCAAGAGTGTCCCCCCCTTTGACGAGGGGGATGACCGCAGCTGCTTTCCAATCTTTGGGAATCTCAGACGACACGAAAGAGAGGTTGAACAGGCTAGTAATAGGGGTTGCAACAATTTCAGCAAATCATTTTTAGAAAGAAAGGGTCCAGATTGTCTAGCCCGGCTGATTTGTAGGGATCCAGATTTTGCAGCTCTTTCAGAACATCAGCTGACTGGATTTTGGAGAAGGAGAAATGGGGAAGGCTTGGGCGAGTTGCTGTGGGGGTGCAGTGCTGTTGACCGGGGTAGGGGTAGCCAGGTGGAAAGCATGGCCAGCCGCAGAAAAATGCTTATTGAAATTCTCAACTATAGTGGATTTATCGGTGGTGACAGTGTTTCCTGTCTTCAGTGCAGTGGGCAGCTGGGAGGAGGTGTTCTTATTCTCCATGGACTTTACAGTGTCCCAGAACATTTTTGACTTTGTGTTGCAGGAAGCAAATTTCTGCTTGAAAAAGCTAGCCTTGGCTTTTCTAACTGCCTGTGTATATTGGTTTCTAGCTTCCCTGAAAAGTTGCATATCACGGGGGTTGTTCGATGCTAATGCAGAACGCCATAGGATGTTTTTGTGTTGGTTAAGGGCAGTCAGGTCTGGAGAGAACCAAGGGCTATATCTGTTCCTGGTTCTACATTTCTTGAATGGGGCATGCTTATTTAAGATGGTGAGGAAGGCGTTTCTTTTTAAATAACCAGTTATCCTCTGCTGACAGGATGAGATCAATATCCTTCCAGGATACCCCGGCCAGGTCGATTAGAAAGGCCTGCTCGCTGAAGTGTTTCAGGGAGCGTTTGACAGTGATGAGTGGAGGTCGTCTGACCGCTGACCCATTACGGATTCAGGCAATGAGGCAGTGATCGCTGAGATCTTGGTTGAAAACAGCAGAGGTGTATTTAGAGGGCAAGTTGGTTAGGATGATATCTATGAAGGTGCCCGTGTTTATGGCTTTGGGGTGGTACCTGGTAGGTTCATTGATCATTTGTGTGCGATTGAAAGCATCAAGCTTAGATTGTAGGATGGCTGGGGTGTTAAGCATGTTCCAGTTTAGGTCGCCTAGCAGCACGAGCTCTGAAGATAGATGGGGGGCAATCAGTTCACATATGGTGTCCAGAGCATAGCTGGGGGCAGAGGGTGGTCTATAGCAGGCGGCAACGGTGAGAGACAAATTGGGTGTCCACTTGGTTCTCCACTTGAAAGCTAACTACAGTTAGCCAACCACAGTTGTGTCACCTGCTCTGGTTGGCTAACTGTAGTTAGCTTTCATTAGACCCCCAAGGGAGGACTTCTGTTCAGATGATACCTGTTTTTTTTCTCTTTCTGTCGTCTGGTGGTCAAACCAAGAGTGTTAAAACAGTCAGTCTGGACAAACCTTCCCTCTCTCTCTCCCTTTCCCTTTCTCTCTCTCTCTCTCCCTTTCTCTCTCTCTCTCTCTCTCTCTGCCTTTCTCTCTCACTCTCCAGTTAATTTCACCTCTCCCAGCTCTTACTGACACCTACCCATGAGCCCCTCTCTTTCCATTTCCTGTAACCAGCATCCTCATCCACTGAGCACCGACCGACACCGGACGTCCATAGACGTTGAAAAGTTGTTGAAATTTGGTCAGTCCACGCTGGCCTTGATGTTGACGTCCAAAGATGGACTGGAATGGACCAAATCATATCATAGACGTACATTATGTTTCACAAGTTTGGATAGCACAGTAATGTACAGTACAGTGAGTAGAGCGCAGAGTATACAGTACAATACAGTACAGTACATTGAGTAGAGTGCAGAAGTGTACAGTGCAATGCAGTATAGTACACTACAGTGAGTAAAGCACAGTAGTGTACAGTGCAATACAGCACAACGCAGTACAGTACAGTACAGTAGTTAGAGCACAGTAGAGTACAGTACAATACAGTGGAGTAAAGAAAAGTAGAGTATAGTACAGTAGATTAGACTAGAGTCGAGTAGAGTACAGTATAATATAGATTTTTTCAAACTCAAGGTGCCATGTCATAGCTGACACCCCATTCTTTCTGCAGACATCTTTGAATCTTAATTCAGAGCAGATATGGTCACATAAAAAACTGAGGGAGATTTTACCGTAATTTCGTTACCAAGGTTTGCATCTGCACAATTCTTCTACTAAGTTCGTTTTTGTCAGTGGACATTGTTAAGAGTAGTCCTTGTGCATAGTGTTGTATGGTCTGTTAAACTTTGAAATCAATGTTTTTTGTTTGGAATACATTTTAAAGTGAAAAACTGAGTCAAAGCATAATTCCGTTGCCATGGATTTGCCCAGTGTTAGTGTGTGAAGGGTGGGAACTTCTAGACTCAGACAAAAGAGAAGAGCTGAAAAGCACCATAATGACGCACAGAAGGAAAGAAAAGGCATGTCTCTTTCCATTTCTCTGAGCGAGAAGAATGGAATAACAAAAAAGAGGGAGAGAAAGAAAGATGAAAATAAGCCTCTCAAATCCAGGTTTTTGGCTGTACTGTCTCTTTTGGTTCATTCTTTTTGCGCGTGTGTTTTATTATGGTAATGAAATGGCAGTAAAAATAGTCTGGAATGGAAGAGTTCCCCCTCTCAAAGGAGGGAGTTAGTTAGTGAGAAAAGGAGGGGTGTAGGGGGGGGCCTCTAAATGTCATTGATAAAAACAGACTAGAGCTTTCTCTCCTTCCTCACATACCCTCCATCTTTCTGTTGTCCTCATCCTCCCCTCCCTTCTCTCCTTCATCTCCCAATCATACCTTCTCTGCTTCACTGGTCCCATGGGATTACATGAGAAATGTTCATAGGTCTTCTCAGTACAATAATACATTTACAGTATATTCATCAGGCGCCATATGTGAGCTGGTTATTTTCATTGTATATGAAAAAAACACTGTAGTAAATATCAGGTAGAAACACTACAGTCCACAAAAGCACCACACTTGTTTAACTATAGTAAATACTAAGTATTTAATTTGCATATACCCTGCCCATTCCCCTCCCCATATTGCAATTTGTGCCACCCATAAGTGAGAAACTCACATGCCAAGTATAGATCATATACATTATTGTGTTCCATACAGGTTAAAGAAAAAAGAAAAAGCTCTGAACTATCTGTTCAGACCCCAGTCCTACCTATCTACCTACCTACCTACCTACCTGCCTACCTACCTACTTACTTACCTACCTACCTACCTACAGGTTATGGAACATTTGTTCTTTTAGTATTTCTCCAGTAGGTTTCTTGAAGGAGAAAGCCTTCTCGTATATGGCAAAGATGCATTTTTTAAAATCCGACAGTCATGTCTGCAAAAACACTGCGGTAAATATTACAGTATAGTGCAGTCAGCAAAAAGACTACAGTAAATACTACAGTATACTACAATCTGCAAAAACACTACATTAATGACTATAGTATATACTACAGTTTTCTTTTGTTACAGTGTTTTTACTATACTTAACTGTAAATACTACAATATACTATAGTAATTACTACAGTAATTACTACAGTATTCACTGTAATGTTTTTGCAGATATAAAGTCTGGGTAACACTGCATAGAATACTACAGCAAAGTCCACAAAAACACTTCAGTGAATTCTATAATATTTATACCATAGTATGTTTTTGTGTGGGTAAGATCCTTTAATCAGAATCATTAGGCTAATTGCTCAAGGCAGTCACTACACAACAACTACAGATAATTGAAAAAAGGCAATAAATAAAGAATAATTGAAACATCTTACCAACTAATTCAGGATCCTAAGCCTTGCTCTCAACTTGCCCCATCTTCTGTCTTTCATTGACTCCCAGTTTAAAACCAGCTAGAGGTCATGTGAAAGTTACCAACCAAAAGCAACAGGAGACGATCAGTGCTTCAGTGTGTACAAAGCAGGCAAATGGGGATTTGATGTAGCTCTTTTGAGTTTTTGCTGTACAGTAAAGTCATGGCATCACCCAATGCTTATTCATACCCCAGGCTTCTAAAAGATCCTTTGTTAAAACAGACTCTTCCTTCCCCCCCTTTTCACTCCCCCTCTTCTGTCTCTCTGGAGCCTAACTGCCTGAGAGAGAAGGAACAGAGAGAAAAAGAGGAGAGAGAGTTGAAGTTCAGCAGAGGTGATGCTCCCTCTCAGCTCTCAAAGAGAGAGCCTCCTCTCCTCTGCTGTGATGTGAATCGGCCTGGTTTAAAGGGAAATATCTACAGGCTTCTAACAGAAAGGCTCCAGGGGCCCCTAACAGAGGGGGCAGTGGACCACTGTCTTCCCCTCCAGGCTGAGGCCTCCACACACACACAGCTCCCCTGGCAGTCCCGGACCAGTCCACTGTGTGAGGCAGAATCTCAACAACACAGAAAGAGAATAGAAAGATGCATAGGACCGTGCATGTGTATGTTCATCTGTGTGTCCTTGAGTGAGAGAGAGAATGTAATGGTGTAGAGAGTGAGAGAGTGAAGGTAGAGGTGATTGCAGTCCCTATCCTCTCCTCTCTTACCTGGCTCCTCCTCTACCTGTGTCTCTCCAGATTACATCTCAGCTCTCTGATGATGGAGGACTCTGCTGCTCTGCTCTCTCTGCTCTGTTTCTGCTCTGCCCTGTGGAGCTGGCAGCTCTCCCTCCACAATGCATTATTTATCAGTCTGGGATCTGAGTAATTTCTCGCTTACACCAACCCCCCCCCCCCCCCCTGTCTCTCTCCCCTCTTCTCTTTCCCTCTTTCCCCTCTTTCTCTCTCTCTCTCAATTATTATCTCTCTCCTTCCCACACCCACATATTCTCTCTCTGTTCCTCTCTATCTGTCTCTCTTTCTCTCTACCTACCTCTACCTACCTCTCTCCCTTTATCTAAATCCTTTGTCCTCTCCTCTTCTTTCATCTTTCCGTCTGTACCGATTTGTACTAATCTCTCTTATCTTTCCTCTCTCCTCTCCTCTCTCCTCTCTCCTCCTCTCCTCCTCTCCTCTTTCCTCTTTCCTCTCTCCTGTCCTCTTTCCTCTGCTTTCATCCCATCTCTAATGTACTTTGTACTTTCCTACTTATCCTTTTTGTAACATCATTCTAGAGTTGCAGACTGGTACAATCCTGTATGGGTCACTGGTCCATTGAGCCCAAAAACCATTACAAGTCCACTGATATGAATCCCAAAATATTAGTTCAACACTAATAGAAGTATTGTAAAATAAATAAGTGTAATATTATATTGTAATAAGAGTAGTAGACCTCAGTCCCAGCAGAGGGAGTGTTTTTGGCTGTGCCTACGATTGGTAAAAGAGATGCAACAGTCATGTGCTTGTGTTTCTAGGTACTGTAGAGCGAAGAAATGCTTCTTATCATGACGTGACAGTTAATTCACTAACAGTGCTGACGGCAGACAAACCATAGGTGAGCTTTATGCACTCAGAGACTGTGGGCTCGCCCAGTATGAAATCAATATCAGGATCACGTCTGGATTTAATGCACCCATACATTGGAACTGACCAGCATTATTTTACAGAATGGATTGAGTGTAAATGAGCTGTATAGTTAGAATCTCATATTGATCATTTGCGCACTGTAGGAGTCTTTGGGCTATGTTTACTAACTAAGAGTTTGCACTTGTTATGTCCTACAGAGAATAAAACTAGCAATTCGTTTCAGAAAATAATAGGTATAAACTTTGCACAGCTGCAAGCGCTTAGTAAATCTGGCCCTTCTAATGTTTTCATCCAGTGACATGTGGTCGGGTCCCCCACCTGCCAATCTGCTCCAGAGAGGATAAAACTCTCCATCAATCTGTAATGTGTTTTCCAGGCCCCAGGTTGAGGATGAATCTGACAGGAAGGATTCAGGACTATCTTGATGTCCACCAATCAATGTTGTATTATTCCTAATATTGTTACTTAATAGCCCAGCTAGGACGTGTACTGACCTATGGTTGTCTATGTGTGTGACAGACAGATGGAGACTTTAGCTAGCAATGTGTGTGTGACAGACAGATGGAGACTTTAGCTAGCAATGTGTGTGTGACAGACAGATGGAGACTTTAGCTAGCAATGTGTGTGTGACAGACAGATGGAGACTTTAGCTAGCAATATGTGTGTGACAGACTGATGGAGACTTTAGCTAGCAATGTGTGTGTGACAGACAGATGGAGACTTTAGCTAGCAATGTGTGTGTGACAGACAGATGGAGACTTTAGCTAGCAATGTGTGTGTGACAGACAGATGGAGACTTTAGCTAGCAATGTGTGTGTGACAGACAGATGGAGACTTTAGCTAGCAATGTGTGTGTGACAGACAGATGGAGACTTTAGCTAGCAATGTGTGTGTGTGGCTGTACGCTCTACTTGACTGGTCCACAGCCTACCTGCAGTATTATGGGATTTTATTTGATATTAATTCATGCACTACCCTTAGATCACAGTTCCTCGTTTTTAACACGATGTGAATGATTTAGTACGGGTCCATTTAGTCTAGAGATACTGTGTCAGCCTTTATACAGGACTGGCAGGTTTGAAGCCAGGCGTACTGTAGCAGTGGCCATTGATGAGGATGACAGGGAAAGAGGAGAGAAAGAGAGGTATCATTTTTATTTTTATTTTACCTTTATTTAACTAGTCAAGTCAGTTAAGAACAACTTCTTATTTACAATGACGGCCTACCCCGGCCAAACCCGGACGACGCTGGGCCAATTGTACACCGCCCTATAGGACTCCCAATCACGGCCGGATGTGATTCAGCCTGGATTGAAACCAGGGACTGTAGTGATGCCTCTTGCACTGAGATGCAGTGCCTTAGACCGCTGCTCCACTCAGGAGCCCTAGAATACAGAAACAGATGTATAGGAGCAGCCATAGAGAAAAATAAGTGTGTTTTTGATCAACATGAAACAAAGGGATGATTGATGATTCGCTGTGACAATAATACTCTATGGCTGGTGGTTTCTTCACTCTGCACCAGTCATGTGTAGAATGACTTGCTCTCTGGCTATGAGTCGGCCTACTCCTGGCTCTCTCTGGCTATGAGTCGGCCTACACCTGGCTCTCTCTGGCTATGAGTCGGCCTACTCCTGGCTCTCTCTGGCTATGAGTCGGCCTACTCCTGGCTCTCTCTGGCTATGAGTCGGCCTACACCTGGCTCTCTCTGGCTATGAGTTGGCCTACTCCTGGCTCTCTCTGGCTATGAGTCCGCCTACTCCTGGCTCTCTCTGGCTATGAGTTGGCCTACTCCTGGCTCTCTGGCTATGAGTCGGCCTACTCCTGGCTCTCTCTGGCTATGAGTCGGCCTACTCCTGGCTCTCTGGCTATGAGTCGGACTACACCTGGCTCTCTCTGGCTATGAGTCGGCCTACTCCTGGCTCTCTCTAGCTATGAGTCGGCCTACTCCTGGCTCTCTCTGGCTATGAGTCGGCCTACTCCTGGCTCTCTCTGGCTATGAGTCGGCCTACTCCTGGCTCTCTCTGGCTATGAGTCATCCTACACCTGGCTCTCTCTGGCTATGAGTCGGCCCATCTCCTGGCTCTCTCTGGCTATGAGTCGGCCCATCTCCTGGCTCTCTCTGGCTATGAGTCGGCCTACTCCTGGCTCTCTCTGGCTATAAGTCGGCCCATCTCCTGGCTCTCTCTGGCTATGAGTCGGCCCATCTCCTGGCTCTCTCTGGCTATGAGTCGGCCTATCTCCTGGCTCTCTCTGCTTCATTTTGTTCTGTTTTCACTATTTTTTCTTATCCTGTCATTGGCCTACCATTCACTTTCTGTTTAACACACACACACACACACACACACACACACACACACACACACACACACACACACACACACACACACACACACACACACACACGCACACACACACACACACACACACACACACACACACACACACACACACACACACACACACACACACACACACCTCTCCCCATCCTATCCCAGCTCTTGATCCTCTGTGCTGCTGCAGTAATTGACATTGTGAAGGATGAGCTGCAAATGAATGTGGAGAGATGACAGATCTCCAACTGGCCCTGCTCCAGAAGTCATCAAGGGGGCATCGTGATTAAAACCCCATTTAATCCAACTGCCAAGAGACAGAGAGAGAGAGAGAGGGAGGGAGAAAGAGAGAGAGAGATGGAGGCAGGGCTGGATTAAGAAATCATAGTCCCCATGGGTTTTTTTTATAGTGAGATGCGGAGATGGAGAGAGATGGAAAGATGCAGGAAAAGAGAGAAGGGAGCATCTGATGACTTCTGTAGGTTGTTATTTGTACAGTATCATTAGTAGGGCTAGTGCTTATAAGCCATGTTTGGCAGAAGCCTAGCAATTATATTTGTAGATCATCTATTTGTGCTATACAGTAAGTATACAAAACATTAAGAACACCTGACCAGGTGAATCCAGGTGAAAGCTATGATCCCTTATTGATGTCACTTTTTAAATCCGCTGTAGTCAGTGTAGATGAAGGGGAGGAGACACGTTAAAGAAGGATTTTTCAGCCTTGAGACAATTGAGACATGGATTGTGTATGCGTGCCATTGTGTCAAGAACTGCAACGCTACTGGGTTTTTCACACTCAACAATTTGCTGTGTGTACCAAGAATGGTCCACCACCCAAAGGACATCCAGCCAACTTGACACAACTGTGGGAAGCATTGGAAACAACATGGGCCAGCATCCCTGTGGAATGCTTTCGACACCTTGTAGAGTCCATGCCCCAACGAATTGAGGCAAAAGGGTGAGGTACAACTCAATATTAGGAAGGTTTTCCTAATGTTTGCTATACTCAGTGTATTTTCCAGTAGTCTGTCCATAGTTAATCTAATTTCCCAATTTTATAGTAATATACATGTTTAATTGAGTTTCAAGCATACGTGCCTGCCAAACTACCTGGAGACTAGTTAGTGATTGAGGGACTTTGAGAGACCCTGCTCAAAGTGTTATCCTTTTAGCTCCTAATCTAAAGTGTAACCATTCACGTGTGAAGTGTTTCCTCTGAGGACTTTGTATCTCACCTCATTTCTCTGGTTTTCCCAAAGGCTTTAGAGTCAATGACCTGTCACTCTTATCAGCAGTTCATCCACCTCTCCCTCCTTCTCTCTCGCTCTCTCTCTCTCTATCACTCCCTTTCTCCTTCCCTCCCTCCATTTTTCTCCTCCTTTCTTGCCTCTCTCCCTCCCTCTTTCCCTGCCATCACTGCCCATCTGCTACATAATCCAATTATTCCATAAACTAACTTACACGCTCTGTGACTCACCACAAACACTATAGCAGGCTGCGTCACACACACATACTTACACACTCACACACACACATGCAAACACATATGTACATACACACTTACACACTCAGATACATGTCAAGTCAGTGTATGTAATTATTCCCTTGAGGTGACTCTCTGTCTCTCTTCTCTGTTCCCTTGAGGTGACTGTGTCTGTCTCTCTGTGTTTCTGTGTGATGTTTGTCTTATGAAATGCAAATGTTGCTTCCAAGGCCCTTTTTAGAATTCCATTATTATTTAGTTATACATTGTGTTCAGTGATTTCAATTCAATCAGCACCTCGCTCAAAACTATTCTGCTGGAAAACATAATTATCTCACTGTTTAGAAATGGCAAAGCTTCACTGGTCATTGTACACAACAGAAATCAGATTGCTTTAGTAAACGTCCTGTAGCAGACCCAGTCCACTCTATTCCCTTGATGAGAGTGTCTCGTCTGAAAGCCCAATGAAGTTTGGGATTGTGTAATGTTAGCCCACTGCAGGAGAATTGCAGACCTTGTCAGGTATTTGAGCTCCTCAGAGCATCACCAAGAGGCCGTGTTGTGTTATTTTTAGTCCGGACACAACAAGAGAGCAGAGTAACAGATGGGGTGGGAGGTGTGTGGGGTGAAACAGGAAGGAGGGACAGAACCAGGGCGGATCACAGCAGAGGGAGGGAGTCTGAACAGGGCTGTTACTCTCTGCTTTACTCTGTAAAACAGCAAAGGGAGGGAGTCCGAAAAGGGTGTCTCTTTACCTGCATGTGGATATCTCTCTTATCTGTGGTTCCTCTTCCCTGTGTGGTAGTGTGTATGTCACTGAGAAAAGAGGACTGTACCTCTCTAGGGGCGAGGAGGCATAGCCCGCAGAGCCATTCGGCCCTGCTTGCACTAAATGTTGTGTATTAGGGGTGGTGGTTAAAGTCCCCTGTACCTGGCTCCTCTAGTCTCATCATCCACCCCCCTTTCTTGCTTCAACCTAACCTGCACTGCTCTTCTCTTTCTCACACAGTAGCTCGACAAGCAAAATAACAATATACTCTGACACTACTATGTTCTATGCACAGTACATGACAATGTTGCACTGTGTATTTTACAACATAAATGTTTCCTAATAGTGTATTTGGATAACAATACAAAGTAACATACTTGTGTAAAACTGGTGAGGGGTTTTGTGTACATATATTGTTTCAGTGTTACAATCAATCTCAGTGTAATAATAGAGTTGGATTTGGTTTCTGTGTATTTACATGTACTATACGTGTTTGTTCGAGGTACTGTAACTACAGTGTACTGTCAATAACATATTTTTGTGTCGAGTGTAATTTCCATGTATTCACCCTTAACACAGTACTTATTTTAACTGTACCTTTTCCTATGTGAAGCCATGGTAAGTACACCACATTTCCACAAAGGAAATTATTGGCATGAACCTGTAGTTAACTGTAATTGCCCAGAAACATCATGTTATTCTTATGTTTTAAGAAAGACATCACATAGGGAGAGATTCTAATGCTAAATACTCACTGGAATAGTAAAGGCCACAGTAGTATAGATCATAATCGTACAGCCGAGCCATCCATTATGACGCATCACTATGGATACAGGACCTGTTACCATCAGCGCAGGCTAGTACCACTCCTCACAAGCACATCTATCCCTAGCAACCACTCCTGATCCCCCATGCCAAGCACTGACCACTGTGTGTGACGTCATATCCCATAGTCCTACCCCATGGTCCTGCCATGCCCATACATATGTCCCATCTTAACCTGACCTGTTTCCCATAGCCGAGTGTGTGTGTGAGAGGGGGGAGGGGGAGGGTGAGGGAGAGTGCGGCCATGGGACTGGGATGGGGTGGGATGCTTCCTCTCCTGCTTCTGTCTCCCTCCTCCTCCTCTCCTCTTGTTTTCTACCTATGTCTGAATATGATGCTCTTCTCTTCCCTTTCTCATCCCCTTCTTTCTCATTGCCCTCCATTTATTCTATACACTCTCTCCCCTGTCCACCCTCTCTCTCTCTCCATTCTTTCTCTCTCTCCCTCTCTCTGTCTCTCTGTCACTGTGACTGTTGAGATTAACTGGGCTCTGTCTTTATGTCGTGTGTCTTTTTAGGCCCACGCGGTGCATCGCTGGCTAATCGATCAGGACGATAGTTTGAGCTCTGAGCTGCCGGATGGCCAAGGAGTATGGCACTTTGATGAAGCAGTAAATATCCGCCACACGTATATCTGGCTTTTTTACTCCTTATATATATATCTATATATCTATATATCACCATCTTGTATCTGTCTTTTTAAAGTTTGTGTCACTGTTGCTCTTGCTGCTGTTGTTTTATCTTACTCTCTTTTTTCTTATCTGTTGCTTCTGGTAACTGTAGTTCTATCTGGTTGTGTTGAGAGTCCAGTGTTGCTGTTGTGGTGTAAGCTGGTTTAGTCAGGTGTCGTAAAGTCAGGCTGGAGTTTTTTCTTTCTTCCTGTTATCGTTGCTTGACGTATTTAACTTCCGTATTTGGTTTATTTTGCGTTTATGCTTAATTTGTGTGTGTGTGTGTATATCTATATCTTTGTGTGTGGTTTATCAGATAATGTTCTCTCATGTAGTATATTACATGCCAAGAGTCCACGGGCAAAATATACTATGATGATAGTTCTCATGAAATAGTACCCATACACATTCCTGTACTTATACAGATATTACATGTATATGGAAAATCAAAACGTTTTTTTTTAAAGCATGCAACACAGGTACTGTGCAATCAAAAATTCAGGAACAACTATTTTTCCTGTGGGTTCTTCTGATTTAGAAAAAATGATTATGTTTCTGTGTATTTATGTGTATATGTGTGTATTCACAAGAGTGTGTGTGTGTGTGTGTGTGTGTGTGTGTGTGTGTGTGTGTGTGTGTGTGTGTGTGTGTGTGTGTGTGTGTGTGTGTGTGTGTGTGTGTGTGTGTGTGTGTGTGTGTGTGTGTGTGTGTGTGTGTGTGTGTGTGTGAGAAGGAGAGAGAGATAGAGAGAATACATAAACAGTATGTGGTTGTGGGAACTTGTGTCTTCACCTTCTGATTGTCTGTATGTCTGGTGCTGTACCCATGTTTACGTGTTTGCGCACTTGCACAGCTCCAAGCTGTGTATTGGTGTTAACTGTGTCTGTGTTGGAGTGTTGTGTCTTTTTCAGTGCTGAAGCTGTTGTGAATTGTGTCAATGTGGTGTCTGTCTTGTCAGTTATGTCAGTGTGATGTTTGTCTTGTGTCAGTGTTGTGTTTTTTAAATTTTCTGTGTCAGTTGCTGTGCGGTGCTGTGTTGTGGTGTCTAATGTTGTGGTTTTGTACGTTGTGTCTTTGTTGGTTCTATGTGATGTCTGTTTTATTTAACCTGATGCTTTCCTGTTCCTCCACCTCTTGGCTGCTTCAACACTCTACAACCTCAAATGATACAATGACTCCACCTTTATTCCCTCAGTCGACATACTCTACACACTATACAGGGCCTTCAGAAAGTATTCACACCCCTTTTCTTTTTCCACATTTGTTGTGTTACAAAGTGTGATTCAAAATGATTGAATTTTCCATTTTTGTCAACGATCTACACAAAATACTACGTCATGTCAAAGTGTAAGAAGAATTCGTACAACATTAATCAAAATAAAACACTAATATATATTGATTAGATAAGTATTCCTCCCCCTGAGTCAATACATGTTAAAGTGGCAGCGATTACAGCTGTGAGTCTTTCTGGGTAAGTCTCTAAGAGCTTTGCACACCTGGATTGTACAATATTTGCAAATTATTTATATTTTAATTCTTCAAGCTCTGTCAAGTTGGTTGCTGATCATTACTAGACAGCCAAGTGCATGTCTTGCCATAGATTTTCAATCCGATTTAAGTCAGAACTGTAACTAGGCCACTCAGGAACATTCAATGTCGTCTTGGTAAGCAACTCCAGTGTATATTTGGCCTTGGGTTTTAGGCTATTGTCCTGCTGAAAGGTAAATTTGTCTCCCAGTGTCTGTTGGAAAGCAGACTGAACCAGGTTTTCCTCTAGGATTTTGCTTGTGCTTAGGTCTATTCCATTTATTTTTATTCCCCTCAAAAACCCTGCAGTCCTTGCCGATGACAAGCATATCCATAACATGATGCAGCCACCACCATGCTTGAAAATATGAAAAGTGGTACTCAGTGATGTGTTGTTTGACTTACCCCAAACATAACGCTTTGTATTCAAGACATAAAGTAAATTATCTTTGCCACATTTTTTGTAGATTTACTTTAGTGCCTTATTGCAAACAGGATACATGTTGTGTAATATTTGTATTCTGTACAGGCTTCCTTCTATTCACTCTGTCATTTAGGTTAGTATTGTGGAGTAACTACAATGTTGTTGATCCATCCTCAGTTTTCTGTTCTAAAGTTTCCTTCCTGTCCGGAAAATGAGTTAGGAAGGACGCCTTTATCTTTGTAGTGATGGGTGTATTGCTACACCATCTAAAGTGTAATTATGCTGAACAAAAATATAAACATGATAAAATAAAATAAATGTCCATCTGCACAAAAAGGTTTTTCTCTCAAATTGTGTGCACAAATGTGTTTACATCCCTGTTAGTGAGCATTTTATCCTTTGTCAAGATAATCCATCCATCTGACAGGTGTGGCATATCAAGAAGCTGATTAAACAGCATGATCATTACACAGATGTACCTTGTGCTGAGGACAATAAAAGGTCACTCTAAAAAGTGCACTTTTGTAACACAACACAATGCCACAGATGTCTCAACTTTTGAGGGAGAATGCAATTGGCATGCTGACTACAGGAATGTCCACCAGACTAATTGCCAGAAATGTTATGTTAATTCTCTACCATAAACTGCCTCCAATGTTGTTTTAGAGAATTTGGCAGAACATCCAACCGGTCGCACAACCGCAGACCATGTGTAACCACGCCAGCTCAGGACCTCCACATCCTGTTTCTTCACCTGCCCTTCTTTGCAAGGGATTGGAAAACCTCCCTGGTCTTTGAAATTCACTGCTCGACTGAGGGACCTTACAGATAATTGTATTTGTGGGGTACAGAGATGAGGTAGTCATTAAAAAAAATATTTGAAGCACTATTATTGCAACTTATTATGTGACTTGTTAAGCACATTTTTACTCCTGAACTTATTTAAGTTTGCCATAACAAAGAGGTTGAATACTTATTGACTGGAGATTTTTCAGCTTTTCATTTTTTATACATTTCTATCAATTTCGAAAAAACATAATTCCACTTTGACATTATGGGGTTTTGTGTGTAGGCCAGTGATACAACATCTCAATGTAATCAATTAGAAATATAGGCTGTAACACAACAAAATGAGGATAAAGTAAAGGGGTGTGAATACTTTCTGAAGGCACTGTATACTACAGGTCCATAGGGCATTCACAGTACCTTTTCCACACAGCACATGCTCCTTCAACTGATATTCTAAACAGTGTAGCTCTTATGCTGTACTGTATATTCATGCTCTGCATCACAGAAAAGTAGGTCACAGATAAGACATCCCAACAGTTCACAAATGCACTAATAATGACCATAAGTCTGACAACACATGCAGGCCTTACCTACTTATTAATGTTGAATGTTATTTTTCCTTTTGTGCTGTCTGTATGGATGATTTCATTAATTGTTTTTGGTTTGTATTTTTGGTTTTCCTATGTTGTAATCATTTTCTGTGTTTGAACAAACTTAGTGAGTAAGAGAGTTTTTGTTTGTCTACGCAAGTATCTATTGGTTTGACTACGAGCCAAACCCTTTCCTTATCCACTAGCAGGACAATGTAGTTTCCTTCAAGAAAGCTCCCAATGGAAATACAAGTTACTGATCTTATTCAACCCATTTATGTAGGAATGGAGATGGTAAGGAGATAGCATTTGGGGGTATTATCCCCATGTGATAAAAAAACCAGACACAAAATAACATGTCAGTTTTGTTCCTGACCTGGGCTGAGATAGGGGGCAGAGAGGTTGTGTGTTTTCAGAGAGGAGCGAGAGAGTGTTCACAGTGGTGCAGTGATGAATCTTCGTATAGAATCCAATCCCCCTGCCTGGCCCATCGCCAATGCAGCAGAGCAGTGGAAAACAACAGCAGCACAAGCCCCTGCAATGGAACCCCAGCATTCTATAGCACGCTCTCTCTCCCCTCAAGCTCCCCTTCACTCTTCCCTACACACCTCATTTAAATGATGACCCTCCAAAGGTTCTCCTTTCCCTTCATCGTCAAAATAGGACAAGTAAAAGTGTAGTGAGAAATGTGCAGACAGTTTAACAGGGCAGTTGAGTGATGTAAAGCAAACAATCACCTCCTAAACCCTGCTCTACGATCCATGACACATCACTTGAGGCCCAATTTAATTTACACCAAATGAAAAGCTCCCTAGAACCCCCCCCCCCTCCCTGTAAGATAAAAATATGAGGTGTCAGTTGTTTATGTAAAGCGTTGGTCTCTCACATCTCCAGTAATGGCTGCTTTAATATGTGCTATAGTAGTGTGTCCCTTATTGTCCCGACATCCCTGATCACCCCTCATTGAGCCCTCAGCAGCAGATGCCCAGGAACACCAAAGCCCCATTGGTCACAGTTCAACTCCACCACAGTCACAATATGAGAAAAGTGACTGTCACTCCCCAGCACTGTCAAGTGGATTCATCTCTCTTAGTCACAGCTGCTCTCCCAGCCTACTATAGCAAGAGACTACATTAAGAAGCCCATTGATGCCCAATCACCAGCAGTCCACTGTAATTTGTTTTGTGTAAGGGTGTTAAATTTTAATTTGCATGTGAAAAACCGTGGCTAGCATTTAAAATAGCGTCTTTAAACTACAATTTTACTCATAGTGATATCGATGCTGGCAGTACAGAAATCAGATTAAGGTAATGGGAGATTTTATTACAATATGAAAAACTACAAAAATTGTTTTATAATATCTTTGGCGACCTACCAAATGTTTGGAAGAAGAAATGATAGCATAATATTTCCCTTAGTTCTCTGGCTGACCCACTAGAAGGAGTAATATTTTGGCTTCAGCAGAAGTGCTATGCAGTCTGGCCTAATATAGATGGACCCCACCCAAGCAAGGATGGCCCCTAAAGTCTTATTTAAAAAACATAAACCATGGCACTTAATTCATTTGAAGGGCTTTTAAAATCCTTTGAAATGCTGCTTAAGAAGACTCCAACATCTAGACCTACTAGCTCAACCACAGGCAACTCAAATTCATTTCATCTAACTTCTACAACTACTTCTATAACTGTGAAATGGGAAGTGTTTGAACAATCTAAAAGCCAATATCTCCTGACAGATTCTTGTAGGCCTATATTTTTAAGGTTAGGGTTAAGTTTAGGCATTAACTCTGAATGTTTAATGTGAGGGTTAAGGTTTGGGATCGGCTTAAAACAAAAATATCTTTCTATCGCTGGATTTGAACTTCCAACCTTTGGAATCAGAAGCAGATAATAAAACATTTTTGGGGGGTGAGGAGATCAGCTTCAATATTGCAGAAGATTTTAGTTACCATCAATGTAATAGTCAGCATCACTTCCAATATACATTTTTGCAAATACATATATACACATATAAATACATACACACATATTTTTCAAAATATATTTTCCTTTATTACCTTCAATACTTATGCACACCCGCCATTCACAACACCTGAGTAAAAACCAAAACCTACTTGAAGGTAACAGCAGGGCTCTGTTGCCCCAAGTGGCCGGTTTCCACGTCATCTTCCGACATCCTCAGACATGGATGGACGTCGAATACTGACTTGTATCACAGGTGACCCGGCTGGAAAATCCATACACCAGGGCAAGATTCCCAATGTGCAATGCTACTTAATAATATAAACCTTTGCTATCTTCAGCTTGGAAGTACAGTGTGTCCATCTCAACCTTCAAAGACGTTGAGACGCGTTATTATAGCCTAAAGAAAACATTAATGTCATGAAGGATTTGGAAGATCTTGGTCTTTTGAGCCATCTGTACACACACACGTTGAGACAGGACCTGGAATCAAAGAGAAGAGAACTGTTTCTATTTCCTCTATCAAAGTCCATGCATGCTTGGTAACATTTTATGGACTTGAAAGTACTAAGAAAAATAAATAACTTTTTCCTGTTGCTCTCAGGAACCCTTCTCCATTTATGTAATCAGTTTGTTTTCTGCATTGTTTGGTTTTCATTGGATGTGTAGTATCTGTAGTAATTGACCATCTTATCATTTTGATAGACTGCCACCATGTCATCTCTTTTCTTGCTTCAAATGTAATCCATCATAATGCCAATCTTTCCTGTGTGTGTGTGTGTGTGTGTGTGTGTGTGTGTGTGTGTGTGTGTGTGTGTGTGTGTGTGTGTGTGTGTGTGTGTGTGTGTGTGTGTGTGTGTGTGTGTGTGTGTGTGTGTGTGTGTGTGTGTGTGTGTGTGTGTGTGTGTGTGTGTGTGTGTGTGTGTGTGTGTGTGTGTGTGTGTTGAGGGAGACCGAGAGGTGAGATGGAGGTGGTGGAGCAGGTGATATAGTGATTGGCGTCTGATATACAGCATGTCTGCAGGCTGCCCTTGTGTTGACTGATGAGAGCAACTCTTAATCACATAGATCTCATATTTATTAACAGTACACCTTCTGATTGGCCAGACAGCAGCTTCACAACTACCCCCAGAAAGGATGGACAGATGAAAGAGCGAGGGATGGAGGACAGAGACAGGCAGATGGGGAATATTTACTGCCCAAATTGATGGGAAGCAGATAGATTAGTATGGTGATTAATATGTCTCTGTGGGCCTGTGTTTACAACACTGTTTGTGTGCCCTGCTGTATACTATTGTCCCACTCTGCTGCAGCAGCCTCCACTGTCTGCACTAGCTGATGATGGAAAGATTGATGGAGAAAAGCGGGAGGGAGGGATGGAGAGAGAGCGAGAGAGCTTAGGCACTGTCTTAGCATACCATTGTAAATGAAGACTATCACACTGTCAACGAGATTTCTCAACAAACACACATGCAGAAACTCCATAAAATGTATTTATAAAGCCCTTTTTACATCAGCAGATGTCACAAAGTGCTATACAGAAACCCAGCCTAAAACCCCAAACAGCAAGCAACAGTGGCTAGAAAAAACTCCCTAGAAAGGCAGGAACCTAGGAAGAAACCTAGAGAGGAACCAGGCTTTGAGGGGTGGCTAGTCCTCTTCTGGCTGTGCCGGGTGGTGATAAGAGTACATGGCCATTTAAGGCCAGATTGTTCTTCAAGATGTTCAAACTTCATAGATGACCAGCAGGGTCAAATAATAATCACAGTGGTTGTAGAGGGTGCAACAGGTCAGTACGTCAGGAGTAAATGTCAGTTGGCTTTTCATAGCCGAGCATTCAGAGGTCAAGACAACGGGACGGTAGAGAGAGATGTAGTCAAAAACAGCAGGTCCGGAACAAGGTAGTACGTACGGTGAACAGGTAAAGGTTCCCTAGCCGCAGGCAGAACAGTTAAAACTGGAGCAGCAGCACAACCAGGTGGACTGGAAACAGCCAGGAGTCATCAGGCCAGCTAGTCCTGAGGCATGATCCTAGGTCTCAGGTCCTCCGGAAGGGTAAGGGAGGGGGAGAGAGAGAGAGAATTAGAGGGAGCATACAATTCACACAGAACAACAGCCCAGGAAGATCTCCTCTACTATACTAGCCCGAGGGGGGCGCAAAACCAGACAGGAAGATCATGTCTGTGACTCAACCCACTCAAGTGACGCACCCCTCCTAGGGACGGCGTGGAAGAGCACTCGTAAGCCGGTGACTCAGCCCCCGTAATAGCATCAGAGGCAGCAAGTGGAGAGTGGAGAGTGGGGAGCCAGATAGAAGAGACAGCAAGGGCAGTTCGTCGCTCCAGTGCCTTGCCGTTCACCGTCGTACCCCAGGGCCAGACTACACTCAATCATAGGACCTACTGAAGAGACGAGTCTTCAGTAAAGACTTAAAGGTCGAGACCGAGTCTGCGTCTCACATGGATAGGCATATCATTCCATAGAAATTAAGCTCTATAGGAGAAAGCCCAGCCACCAGCTGTTTGCTTAGAAATTCTAGGGACAATGAGGAGGCCTGTGTCTTGTGACCGTTGCATACGTGTCTCCAAATCGGAGAGATAGGTAGGAGCAAGCCCATGTACCGCTTTGTAGGTTAGCCGTAAAACCTTGAAATCAGCCCTAGCCTTTACAGGAAGCTAATGAGAGAGGCTAGAGAGGCTAGAACTGAGTAATAGCATGGATTAGCTTTTATGCATTATTTTTGGACAAAAAGTTAGATTTTTGCAATGGTACGAAGATAGAAAAAAGCTGTCCTTGAAATTTCCTTGATATGTTCGTCAAAAGAGAGATCCGGGTCCAGAGTAATGCCGAGGTCCTTCACAGTTTTATTTGAGACGACTGTACAACCATCAAGATTAATTGTCAGATCCAACAGCATATCTCTTTGTTTCTTGGGACCTAGAACTAGCATCTATTTTGTCCGAGTTTAAAAGTAAAACATTTGCCACCATCCACTTCCTTATGTCTGAAACACAGGCTTCCAGGGTAGGCAATTTTGGGGCTTCTCCATGTTTCATCGAAACGTACAGCTGTGTGTCATCCAGATAACAGTGAAAGTTGACATTGTGTTTCCGAATGACACCACCAAAAGGTAGAATATATAGTGAAAACAATAGTAGTCCTAAAATAGAACCTTGAGGAAAGCCGAAACTTACAATTGATTTGTCGGAGGACAAACCATCCACAGAGATGAACTGATATCTTTCCGACAGATAAGATCTAAACCAAGCAAGAATTTTAGTGGTCACTCTGGGCTCCACACTTAATAAACAGGTTGAGTGAATTATGGCCAGGCGGGCTGCTTGGACCGGACTCTCCCCTGCATACATCACCATGTCTCTCAGACTCACTTATTCTGCAGAGAGGCTCATTCAGACAGCACTGCAGCTCATACTCATCATATGTCTCTGCAGAACAGAGACACAGGGAGTGACTAAATCACAAAACAAGATAGCAATCTCTGTCCAGGGAAGTCCCCAAAGCATATTGCATGTACAGTAACAGACCTACAGTACAGCATAGTCAAGCATGTTAATGTTTCCAACATTTTCGGACCACTAAACTATTGATTTAGAGTCAGAGAGTTACCACAAGTTGCAAAGAAAACAGGAGCCGCCTCCACTATTCCAGCACCATTTCATCATCATCAAATCACCACTGCTTAGTTTAATACAGTGACAACTATGTAAAAGATACCAAAAACAATTTAGTCCAATCAACGTAAGTTTTCCACAGTTGGACTTTTTTGACTTTTTCCACATTTTGTTACACAGCCTTATTCTAAAATTAATTTAATTGTTTTTTTCATCAATCTACACACAATACCCCATAATGACAAAGCAAAAACAGGTTTCCATTTTTTTTTTAAATAAAACTTAAATATCACATTTACATAAGTATTCAGACTCTTTACTCGGTACTTTGTTGAAGCACCTTTTTTTCTTCATGGGTATGACGCTAGAAGCTTGGCACACCTGTATTTGGAGAGTTTTTCCCATTCTTCTCTGCAAATCCCCTCAAGCTCTGTCAGGTTGGATGGGGAGCGTCGCTGCACAGCTATTTTCAGGTCTCTCCAGAGATGTTCGATTGGGTTCCAGTCCGGGCTCTGGCTGGGCCACTCAAGGACATTCAGAGACTTGTCCCGAAGCCACTCCTGTGTTGTCTTGGCTGTGTGCTTAGAGTCATTGTCCTGTTGGAAGGTGAATCTTCGCTCCAGTCTGAGGTCCTGAGCGCTCTGGAGCAGGGTTTCATCAAGGATCTCTGTATCTCTGTGCTCCGTTCATCTTTCCCACAATCCTGACTAGTCTCCCGGTCCCTGTCTCTGAAAAACATCCCCACAACATTATGCTGCCACCACCATGCTTCGCCGTAGGGATGGTGCCAGGTTTCCTCCAGACGTGACGTTTGGCATTCAGTCCAAAGAGTTCAATCTTGGTTTCATCAGACCAGAGAATCTTGTTTCTCATTGTCTGAGAGTCTTTAGATGCCTTTAGGCAAACTCCAAGCAGGATGTCATGTGCCATTTACTAAGGAGTGTCTTCTGTCTGGCCACTACCATAAAGGCCTGATTGGTGGAGTGCTGCAGAGATGGTTGTCCTTCTTGAAGGTTCTCTCATCTCCACAGAGGAACTCTGGAGCTCTGTCAGAGTGACCATCAGGTTCTTGGTCACCTCCCTGACCAAGGCCCTTCTCCCCCGGTTGCTCAGTTTGGCTGGGCGGCCAGCTCTAGAAAGAGTCTTGGTGGTTCCAAACTTCTTCCATTTAAGAATGATGAAGGCCATTGTGTTCTTAGGGACCTTCAATGCTGCAGACAATTATCGGTACCTTTCCCCAGATCTGTGCCTCGACACAATCCTGTCTCAGAGCTCTGTGGTCAATTCCTTTGACCTCATGGCTTGGTTTTTGCTCTGACATGCACTGTCAACTGTGGGACCTTATATAGACAGGTGTGTCTCTTTCCAAATCATGTCCAATCAATTAAATTTACCACAGGTGGACAACAATCAAGTTGTAGATACATCAAGGATAATCAATGGAAACAGGATGCACCGGAGTTCAATTTTGAGTCTCATAGCAAAGGTTCTGAATACTTATGTAAATAAGGTAATTTTGTAATATTTCTTTTTTATAAAATGTGCAAAAATGAAGAAAAAAAAGGTTTTGCTATGTCATTAAGGGGTATTGTATGTAGATTGATGAGGGGGAATTAAAAAATATATATTTTAGAATAAGGTTGTAACGTAACAAAATGTGGAAAAGGTCAAGGGGTCTGAGTACTTTCCGAATGCACTATATGATGTGGCTGTCCAGGGATCTGATTTATGTGTGTGCGCATGCGTTTGTGCAAGCAGAAAAACATGTTGCCTCACCCTACTTGTAGAGAAACTCCAATGCCATCCTCCTTTCTTTCATGTTGATGAAACGGTCTTTCACTCTTTCATACAGTACACGCTTTTATTTGTTGTTGTCCTAAGCCCTATTCGCACAGGAATAGTATCATAGAATGTCGTTTACATAATTACTACCCCAGCATGTCCGTTTTTCCAGCGGATGATTTGGAGGTGATTAGTTTTGCCAAACTGCCCCTGTAATATTATTATTATAATATTTTTTCCTCATTCAATATGGACCGTTATGACGGAAGCCTGGAGGCTCTTCTAGGAGTAAAGATATTTCACATGTCTAAGGATAGCCTAATGTTGGCCTAATGGCCAGTCAAAATATTACTGCATATCAATATCCTAAAACCAGGAAGTGTAACCTATGCAGACATTGAATTAACTGACGTGTTTGGCAATTTCTCAATTCAATATTGTCCACTTCATCTTTAAATAGAGAAGTATGGCACTAGGAAAGTTGATGTGTCAAAACATTCATCTGTAGGCTAGGTCGCTGTTTCACTCACTCCGATGCTTTCTCCTGTGAGATACATTCAGTCTCTTGTGAAATGTAGGAAAATTATGAAACACAGAGAGACAAAAGATAAATTCGTGTTTTTTTCTTGGCATGCATGAATACACATCCCTGGAAATAGCGTGCATTGTGTCAGCCGTCATCTGAGCATTGTAGAGGCATCGGTTCGGCTCCACCCTCTTGGACGAGGTCGTAGAAACGGTGGCGGACGCTGCGTCCCCAAAAGTAGCAGTCCCGGAAGTAAGCTCTGAGCTCTCCTTTTGAGCAGTGCAGTGGCTCGTTAGAGTAAATCAAATACAGGTGTGCCAGTCCAGGGCAACGCCCATCTCCAAGGAGACCAGCCAAGGGGGTGGTACTAAATTAATCAATTAGGGGAAACACACAGAGGAGAAAGAGGCACAGCAAACCAACAAAAACATGCACAGGCAAGAATAAAGCACACAGTTACAAAAAAAATGTCCACTGCAACTGAAATAAACACCATTTTCACAAATTAAGAGCTGGTTCTCTAAAAAGTGAATAATAACCGACTGGGACCTGCGACTTGTGTGTGTAACGCGCCCGTTCTTAACCCACCACCTCTCTGGAGCGGTGCTGAGGCTGCAGGCCAATAATACACTTCCCAACGCAGCCAGCAGACGGCTGTAGCTGTCACGCCCTGACCTTAGAGAGCCTTTTTATGTCTCTAGTTGGTTTTGTCAGGGTGTGATTTGAGGTGGGCATTCTATGTTTTGTTTCCTATGTTTCTTTATTTCTATGTTTTGGCCGGGTATGGTTCTCAATCAGGGACAGCTGTCTATCGTTGTCTCTGATTGGGAATTATACTTAGGTAGCCCTTTTTCCCCTTCTTTCAGTGTGGGTAGTTAACTTTGTTTGTGGCACTATAGCCCTGTAAGCTTCACGGTTGTTTCCTTCGTTTGTTGTTTTGTTGGCGACATTTTAAATAAAAAGGATAATGTACGCTCACCACGCTGCACTTTGGTCCACTTCCTTCAACGACGGCCGTGACAGAACTACCCACCACCAAGGGACAAAGCAGCGTCGCTGGGAGGAGCAGCGCTATCTTGAGGAATGGACATGGGAGGAGATATTGGAAGGAACGCGACCCTGGGCACAGGCTAGTGAATATCACCGTCCGAAGGAAGAACTGGAGGCAGCTAAAGCAGAGTGGCGACGCTACGAGGAATTGGCACAGCGGAGTAAGCACAAGAGGCAGCCCCCCGAAAAATGTTGGGGGGAGGACACGGGGAGAGTGGCTGAGTCAGGGTATAGACCTGAGCCAACTCCATGTGCTTATCGGAAGGAGCGTGGTACTGGTCGGGTTCCGTATTATGCGGTAAAGCGCACAGTGTCTCCAGTTCGCTCTCATAGCCCGGTGCGCTACATCCCAGCTCCCCGCATCTGTCGGGCTAGGGTGAGCATCCAGCCAGGACGGATGGTACCGGCTCAGTGTGCCTGGTCTCCAGTGCGTCTCTTCGGCCCAGGATATCCTGCGCCGGCTCTGCGCACTGTGTCTCCGGTGCGTCTGCACAGCCCAGTGCGTCCTGTGCCAGCGCCCCGCATTTGCAGGGCGAAGATAACCATCCAGCCAGGACAGGTTGTGCAGGCTCCTAGCTCGAGACCTCCAGTGCGCCTCCACGGCCCAGTGTATCCGGTGCCTCCGCCAAGAACCAAGCCTCCAGTATATCTCCCCAGCCTGGTGAGTCCTGTGCCTGCTGCCAGAACCAGGCCTCCTGTACGTCTCCCCAGACTGGTGAGCCCTGTGGCAGCTCCACGTACCAGACTGTGCATACGTCTCCTCACTCCAGTGATGATCCATGGCACAAAGCCTCCAGTGATGATCCATGGCAAGAAGCCTCCAGTGATGATCCATGGCAAGAAGCCTCCAGTGATGATCCATGGCACGAAGCCTCCAGTGATGATCCATGGCAAGAAGCCTCCAGTGATGATCCATGGCACGAAGCCTCCAGTGATGATCCATGGCACGAAGCCTCCAGTGAGGAGTCATGGCACGAAGCCCGCAACGAGGGTCCCCAGTCCGGAGTCTCCAGCGATGGTCCCCAGTCCGGAGCCTCCAGCGACGGTCCCCAGTCCGGAGCCGCAACGAGGGTGCCCAGTCCGGGGCCCGCAACGAGGGTGCCCAGCCCGGGGCCCGCAACGAGGGTGCCCAGTCCGGGGCCCGCAGCGAGGGTACCCAGTCCGGGGCCCGCAACGAGGGTGCCCAGTCCGGGGCCCACAACGAGGGTGCCCAGTCCGGGGCCCGCAGCGAGGGTGCCCAGTCCGGGGCCCGCAACGAGGGTCCCCGCACCAGGGGTGCCACCAAAGTGGGGTGAGCCAGAGGTGGAGCAGGGTCTGCGTCCCGCACCTGAGCCGCCACCGCGGATAGATGCCCACCCAGAGCCTCCCTGTCACGCCCTGACCTTAGAGAGCCTTTTTATGTCTCTAGTTGGTTTGGTCAGGGTGTGATTTGGGGTGGCTATTCTATGTTTTGTTTTCTATGTTTCTTTATTTCTATGTTTTGACCGGGTATGGTTCTCAATCAGGGACAGCTGTCTATCGTTGTCTCTGATTGGGAATCATACTTAGGTAGCCCTTTTCCCCCTTCTTTCAGTGTGGTCCATGGCACGAACTTTTAACTTTGTTTGTGGCACTATAGCCCTGAAAGCTTCACGGTTGTTTCTTTTGTTTGTTGTTTTGTTGGCGACATTTTATATAAAAAGTAAAATGTACGCTCACCACGCTGCACTTTGGTCCACTTCCTTCAACGACGGCCATGACAGTAGCTCCAGTGCTATGGTATACATTACAGTATCATCACTACACAGGAGCATGCCAGGGAGATTTTCTCTCCAGTATCTGTGCATTATCTCGGTGGAAGCTTTGATCTGGATCAGATGGTGTCAGTTAGTCTTCTACTGTAGCAGCCCTTCAGTTTAGTTGATTTTAGCTACATCTTAGTCATTTGGCAGACACTCAAGTCTAGATGTACTATACTGTGTGTGCGTGCCTGCCTGCCTGCGCACCTGTGTTCGTGCATTCAATAAAGTGTGTGTGTGTGTGTGTGTGTGTGTGTGTGTGTGTGTGTGTGTGTGTGTGTGTGTGTGTGTGTGTGTGTGTGTGTGTGTGTGTGTGTCAGCGAAAGTGTGTGACAGAATGACAGGTTAAAAGAGGGGGACTGACGGAGTGTTGATGTTGATTCCTCCCCCACATTTTGAAGTCTCCTCAGTGTTTCAGCAAGCATCAGGAAAAAAGCAATAAAACCCCACAAAGCGCCCGCCACATGCTGATGGCAGTTGCCCTAAAGAGCAGGGAGAGAGGGGTTTTGTCCTGCCCATGAGGGGGGCAAGATGTGAAATCTAGAGGGCACGTCTGTCCCCAACCTAAATCAGCCACACCACAAAACAGGAGAGCACAGTATATCTCAATATATAACCCTGGGCCATACACATTCTGAGTAGTGGGTCGTACCTCTCTCTGTCCTTCTATGTACCCGTCTAGGCCTAGTCTTGAGCTCATGTGTGGGCCAGAAAGAATGTTTGTTAATAGTATGACTATAGGAGGCCAGACAGACTGTTTGGTAAAAGTATGACTAGGAGGCCAGAAAGAATGTTTGGTAAAAGTATGACTAGGAGGCCAGAAAGACTGTTTGGTAAAGTATGACTATGGGAGGCCAGGCGGACTGTTTGGTAAAAGTATGACTAGGAGGCCAGAAAGAATGTTTGGTAAAAGTATGACTATAGGAGGCCAGAAAGACTGTTTGGTAAAGTATGACTATGGGAGGCCAGGCAGACTGTTTGGTAAAGTATGACTATAGGAGGCCAGGCAGACTGTTTGGTAAAAGTATGACTATAGGAGGCCAGGCAGCCCGTTTGGTAAAAGTATGACTATGGGAGGCCAGGCAGACCGTTTGGTAAAAGTATGACTATAGGAGGCCAGACAGACTGTTTGGTAAAAGTATGACTATAGGAGGCCAGGCAGACTGTTTGGTAAAAGTATGACTATGGGAGGCCAGGCAGACTGTTTGGTAAAGTATGACTATAGGAGGCCAGACAGACTGTTTGGTAAAGTATGACTATGGGAGGCCAGGCAGACTGTTTGGTAAAGTATGACTATAGGAGGCCAGACAGACTGTTTGGAAAAGTATGACTATGGGAGGCCAGGCAGACTGTTTGGTAAAAGTATGACTATGGGAGGCCAGGCAGACTGTTTGGTAAAGTATGACTATAGGAGGCCAGATAGACTGTTTGGTAAAGTATGACTATGGGAGGCCAGGCAGACTGTTTGGTAAAAGTATGACTATGGGAGGCCAGACAGACTGTTTGGTAAAAGTATGACTATGGGAGGCCAGGCAGACTGTTTGGTAAAAGTATGACTATGGGAGGCCAGGCAGACTGTTTGGTAAAAGTATGACTATGGGAGGCCAGGCGGACTGTTTGGTAAAGTATGACTATGGGAGGCCAGGCAGACTGTTTGGTAAAAGTATGACTATGGGATGCCAGGCAGACTGTTTGGTAAAAGTATGACTATGGGATGCCAGACAGACTGTTTGGTAAAGTATGACTATGGGAGGCCAGACAGACTGTTTGGTAAAGTATGACTATGGGAGGCCAGGCAGACTGTTTGGTAAAGTATGACTATGGGAGGCCAGACAGACTGTTTGGTAAAGTATGACTATAGGAGGCCAGGCAGACTGTTTGGTAAATGTATGAGAATCCGTATCAGAATGGTGCTGTTTTAGAAGTCTCTGTAACAGGAAACATCATTGGCTCTTGAAAGATACCAGACTGGTTCCATCATTATTTACGTCTGGAATCTGAAGAGCTCATATCAGTCTGTTATTCCTGCTATGTTATCACTCAACTATAGCTTCCTTAGTGGACTCAAAGCCATGGGATATGATGGAGCAGAGTTTTGTTAGATAATACTAGGATTATGAAAGGAGCTTGTTTTTCCTCTATAGCTGAGGACCACAGGCTAATTTGTCATCTCTTCATGTACATTAGTGTCTCCAGTCCCCTGCTCTGCAGTGATTGGCACTGGTAACTCTCCCCTACAAACACACCCGAACACAGGGCTGAGCCAGTCACGTGATATGTTTACAGAGGTCACGGTTCAGTGCTACTGAGTGGTGTATAACCCCCTCTCAGGAGGGGCTAACGTTCCCCTCTCCTCACATCCCCCTCTCCCCACATCCCCCTCTCCTCACATCCCCCTCTCCCCACATCCCCCTCTCCGCACATCCCCCTCTCCTCACATCCCCCTCTCCTCACATCCCCCTCTCCCCACATCCACCTCTCCTCACATCCCCCTCTCCCCACATCCCCCTCTCCTCACATCCCCCTCTCCCCACATCCCCCTCTCCTCACATCCCCCTCTCCTACAAGCATTTATCTCTCTGCGTGGTTTTGGCAGCGATGTGCTTTTCCCAGCGTTTAGCCAGGAGAGACAGAGAGGAGGAAGAGGGGGAGAAAAGGAGGCCTTTTCAGGCAGGGAATGACGGACGCTTTATTAAAAAAGGCAGGGCCCTTTGAGAGGCTAGCCTCCCCCCGCCCCGTGCGTCTGGTCCATTGTCACGGGATAGTGGCAACGTAAATGGCCCCCCCACTGGGTGCTTTGTCACTGTAAGTCACTCCACAGACTGGAACAGACCTGCTCACACAGCACAGGAATTCTCCACCCAAAACACAACGCCTGTCTGTAAATGGCAGGCTGAGAAAAAAAAAGATTGTCTGGCTGTCACAAAAAAATGCAGGAGGGACATAGAGATGTGGGAAGACATGTAGCGAAGGAGGGACAGAGAGATGTGGGAAGACATGTAGCGAAGGAGGGACAGAGAGATGTGGGAAGACATGTAGCGAAGGAGGGATAGCAGAAAAGAAGGGATCAATACACACTCTACTCGCTCTCTTTCACCCCGAGGGATCAATCTCGGGGTGAAAGAGAGACAGCTGGGGGACATCAAAACAAGTGAAAGGTGAAGAGAGAGAACTAGGGAGGGAGCTGGTGGAGAGAGAGGAAGACAGTAAATGGAAAGTGTCATGGAGGAGAGAAGAAAGAGAGGAAAGGAAATAGACAAATGAGTGAAAGAGAGACACGGAGAGGTAGTGGGCGAGGCGACACAGCGTGAGATTGAGGGGAGTGTGTGTTCAATGTGTGTCTTTAGATACAGGCAGCATTCCTCTAGAGATAAACACCCCCTCCCCTCCCACCCTGGACGGGCCTTGTGCACTCAAGTGTGTGTGTCTGCGTGTGTGTGTTTAGGTAGGACATGGTCTCAGTGCCCAGTCCCAGCAAACACTCTCGGGGGGCAAGGAAACAACAGTAGAGTGTGTGTGTAAGAGAGACAGAGAGAGAGAGAGAGATTAAGAAGAGAGAGAGAAAGAGAGAGAGAAAAGCAGAGAGAGGGAGTGGAGGGCCAGCAAGCATGCCGGCCAAGCTCATCACCTGTGGAGTGAGTAGAAACTGGATTGTGTTCCATAACCAATATCTGTCTCCGTTATTATTCCTTTATCACTGTAATCTCTTCACTCTATTCTTCATGCTACTGACTCTCTGACAGTCTGTTTGTGGGTTTATCTGTTTGCTCTGTTTAGCAGTCTTGTTTCTGTATACTACAGTTTAACCATGTTGTGGTCTTAGATCACTTTCTTAGAACTTCCACTACCTTTCCCGGTGATTTCTAACTAACCCACCTGTCAATTTCCAATGTCTGTCCACCTATATCATTTTACTGCACAGTTATTAAACTCTCCTTTTATTTTGATCATCTCTCTATTTTTAATCAATGAACTGATGCAACTCCAACCCTTCTAATATATTAATCTTCAGTTACAGTATAATTTACTTAAATATTAGCTCATCTTTACTTTTCTACATCTTCATGCAGCTAAGATTCTCTCTTCATTAACTATTTGGAGACCTCTTCCTCGCTTCCCTCTCTCTATGTGGTCTTCCCTTCATTAATGAATCTGTCCATGTCTCTGTCTGTCCCAGAGAGAAAGGGAGTGTGAAAGAGAGTGGAGGATAGAGGACAAGGAGATGATGAGTAGAGGGCTATTTGAGACAGTGTAAACACAGTTGTCTATTCCATATTGATGCTTCCTGATGACATTTGTCTCATATTAAACAGATTCATCTTTTAGTTAATTCGTATTTTAGTTGGCCTTCAATAGAATAGAACAATAGTGACAGAATGTTGACTGAATATTTTTTTACTTTAACTCTCTCAAAACAGAACTTCTGTCTGTTCATGTTTTGTCCATTACATTAATTTGACTCGGTGTCCCATAGCAACTAAAGATCTCGTAGGGGAGAGAGTCTAGCTAGTCGTTTGGGATACATTTTAGGGAGTAACGGTGCATGTGTGTCTGTGAGATTGTGTGTGAGACGTGCGTGTGTGTGATGGCTGTGTGTCCTGTTCTGTAGTCTTCTTTGAATCTTGTTATGACTTAGTTTAGTGCTCTGTTCTGTTCTGTTGTGGAATGTCTGTTGTTGTTGGGTGGTAAGTAAGCTGATGATCAGTACACTTATCTCTCATTAATTACATCATTTTATTTCGACTTCACTGAAGCTCCTGCTAATTTAGGAAGTATGAAGATTAAAAGAAACACAGCAGACATCTACGGTATTTTGTCTGTATGGTGTATAGCCAGAGGACTGCTGATTCAGCACTTAGGTTTAGAGGGGGATTTTGGCTACAGCAAAGACGCTCAGCAACAGCAGACTTCATCTGGTTAAGCATGCTGTGAAAGGCCAGATGATGCAACCTTAAAGATATGTAACATTCAAAATACAGAAATCCTCCCCTTATGATGCATTTTGCATCATATAATGCTGCATTTTGCATTATTGGATGCAAAATGCATCATACGGGGAAGATTTCTTTATTTTGAAAGTTACATATCTTGAAAACTTGATTGCTGATAAGCAAAACATTTTGGGACTATGTCAACAATGGACCACTGAAACAAATACCAAAATATCGTTTTGTAGTGGAAAGTTCCATTAAGAAATGTTCAATTCACCTATGTGTGTGCATTATTGATAGTTGTGAGGATGGGCTAAACATTTTGAACTGTTACAATTACTGTATCTGATAAGGTTGCAATTCTCACTCCCTTCTTACTCTCTGTCTTGTCCTCTGTCTCTTTGTATCACACACACACACACACACACACACACACACACACACACACACACACACACACACACACACACACACACACACACACACACACACACACACACACACACACACACACACACACACACACACACACACACACACACACACACACAGAGAGCTCAATGCTGCAGCCGTATTTAATTGTCAGTATAGAGTCACACTCAGTGATAGTCGGATAAAGCTGTAGATCCACTGACTGTGCTTCTGTTTGATATTTCATAGATGACAGCTCAGAATCGCTCTGAGTTCTCTACACAGCTCACTCAATCACCCCCTCTCTTCTGCTCACACTCTAAAGTGTAATCCCGCAGTGACTACTTAGCTATTTAGTTGTTAACCTAATTACAAAGTCTATTGTAAACATGGGACTTATTAGCAGTCTCTAGTTAATTCTCTATACTTGCATCCTTGTTACCAAAAGTAATGATAGCGTAACTACGCAATAGTACACAGGCTACATGATTATCGTCACTTTCTACCATTCTTTCTCACGCTCTGTAAACAGTCCCCTCTCTACTTCTATGGTTCCCCCTCCCTCCATCTTTCCACAAAAGATCTTAACAACCATGACAATCTCATCCACTGCTGAGGGGTCCAGATGGAGGGGTGAGTCAAAGAGAAAGACAGACACACAGGAACACGGAAACAGAAAGAGAGATTGAAAGTGTGAGAAAGTAAACAGTCAAAAGGAGAGGAAAATATAGGTTTGTGATCAGTGTGTAAAGCTGAAGCAGACAGACAGACAGACAGACAGACAGACAGACAGACAGACAGACAGACAGACAGACAGACAGACAGACAGACACAGACACAGACACAGACACAGACACAGACACAGACACAGACACAGACACAGACACAGACACAGAAACAGACACAGACAGACAGACAGTGTTGAGTGAGTGGTTGTAATTGCTTGACCAGGCTGGTTCCTGTAAGTGTGTCCAGAGTAGAGTCCCTGGGGGTCTCTGTCTGACTGGCTCCTCCTCACCACAACACCACCACCCTGACCGGAAACCACACGTTCACTCTGCAGCTAGCTAGCTAAAACACTGAGAGATGGAGGGATGGAGAAAGGTGAAAGATGCAAAGAAAATCAATTTCCTGAACAAATGCAAGTCAGCAGAAAAGGGAAACGGAATAGCTGCTTAAGATGTCTCTGCAGGAATTTCCAACCCATTTAGTTATGTTGTGGCCTAGATAGCATGCTGTAGTCGAACTATATGGGCAGAATACCATCTTGTCATCAACTGCACGTAAAACCCCTTATTGGCACCTTTCTGCTGGGTCCACAAATAGCTGAGGGGGCATCTAAATATTTATGATTTGCACCTAGTGCTGTGTCTGCAAAGTCTTAGTGTGCCATTTGCTTATGGAGAGGGGATTGTGCGTGTGTGTGTGTGTTATAAACATAAAATCAAATCAAAGTTTATTTGTCACGTACACCGGATACAACAGTTTCACCTTACAGTGAAATGCTTACTTACAGGCTCTAACCAATAGTGCAAAAAGGTATTAGGTGAAAAATAGTTAGGTAAAGAAATAAAACAACAGACATTCAGCCTGTTGTAGCCTCGCTATAAAAGTAGCAGACATTCATGCATTCATTCTCAAGAATGCATCTATCACAGTGTTGACGGTGATCTGTGTACTTCAGGCTATGCATAGTGCAGACTCAGCGCTGGTTTCTGCACCCATTTCATTGCAGGTTAATGGTTAGCTGCCTGGGTCAGCCTCACACACAGGTCCATAGGGACCAGAGGAGAGGGTTACCTTAAGATCAATGGCCCAGCCCTGTGATTTTCCCTGGGGGAGCAAGAGCCTGAAACCAGGCAGCTCCATGCCTCCATGCACTGTCCTCCTCTCCTCTCCTATCCCAGCCACAACCTCACATGGTCCTGTCATCCAGGGCTTAAAGTAGAACCGTCACTGTTTAAAGCATGTCATCAAACACACACAGAGACATTTGTGCCTTGGTTATCCCCTGGTCTCTGTCAGGTTTCACACGTACTTAGATACTGAGAGACAGTTATCCCTTACTGTTGACACTACTAAATGGGACTCATGAGACACAAACACGCACTCACATTCATGCACGCACACACACACACACACGCACCCACACACACACACTGAATCTCTTACAGACAACCACACACTCACACACAGACTGTGTCACACTGCTGCAGTATACCAGCTAGAAGGTGATGTCATCATGTCTGCCGCAGCACCAGCACGATAGAGGGAGGGGGGGAGAAAGAGAGGGGGGGAGAGCGCAATGAGAGGAGAGGGAAAATGGAGGATGGAAAAGAGGAGAGGGATTGAACAAGGATTATATGAGACAGGGATGAACAAAGGAAAAGGAAGGAAAGCAGGGTAGAATTAGTCAAATGTGATAAGGGAAGAATGTGAGGATTAAAGAGAAAGAGACAGAGGTACAGTGGACAGAGCCTGAGGACAATGGGATACCCCATAGCGCTACAGTGTGATGTGATGCTAATGATGACACACTGCAGCTTATTGTCTCTCCTTCCATACAGTAGAGTAACAGTAGAGGGTGATTTATGATGTGGTTCCACTAACCCCAGCCAGCCCCGCCACACAGCACTGTCCTCTCTCTGGGGCTTCTAGGACCTAGACCCACATCCATTTCCATCACACTGTGTTAGTTAAGATTAGCATGAGGATATACAAGGCATGAGAGGATTTCAGGCTGCTGCGTATGTGTGTTTGTATTATGGTTTGTGTGTAAGAGAGAGGGGATAGGGATAGACAGGCTAGTGAGCCAGTGAAAGTGTGCATGTTTACGCTGAGAGTGGGGTGACTCTGCGTCAGCCTGGCATGCAGAGTTCGGGTGTGGCCTACAAAGTGCCCCTTCTACCCTTATCTGACTGCACCACACACTTACCTCGCACAGTAGTATAGACTGAACTCACACCAACATAAACACACTGTACTGAACATTACAAATGTGCATAACTTCTTGTAAATTTTATCCAAAGATTGTCATTGACATTGCATGGTTCTCCAAGTTATTGAACTGAAAAGTAAGGCTACTGTTAGTGCTCTGTCCAGTCTGTCCACTGCAGGGATAGGTCATGTCAGACTTCTGCCCTCTCCTTGGGCTAAAATGACCCTCTGAGATCTGAACTTTGGCTGACCTAGGGGAAGGTGGATGATGTCCACCTTGTAGGAGTGCATTTCAACGGAGCCTAGTGTGTGTGTGTGTGTGTGTGTGTGTGTGTGTGTGTGTGTGTGTGTGTGTGTGTGTGTGTGTGTGTGTGTGTGTGTGTGTGTGTGTGTGTGTGTGTGTGTGTGTGTGTGTGTGTGTGTGCATGTGCGTGTGCGTGCGTGCGTGAGTGAGTGTGTGCGTGGACACTAAGCATCTTTTAACACATCACCTACTCTTGCCCTTTACAGGTACATCATTTCCCCACTACTTCTCTTCTCTGTGATGCAGTGCTGGTCAGGTCTTGATCTCCTTCTAGCTCCAGGAGAGGTGGAACTGCAGGCTCAGGGTTGGGGTGGGCTATGGGCTATTGGAGGTTGGCTAAGGGGTGCAGTCGGGGTGGTCAGAGATTGGGTGGTGGTGAGCCAACTACGGAGGCCTCAGTGGGGGTCACCATGGTGTTACCATGCCACCTCATACTGGTTATCCACATATACTCTCCTGCTTGGCCTGTGTGTGTGTGTGTGTGTGTGTGTGTGTGTGTGTGTGTGTGTGTGTGTGTGTGTGTGTGTGTGTGTGTGTGTGTGTGTGTGTGTGTGTGTGTGTGTGTGTGTGTGTGTGTGTGTGTGTGTGTGTGTGTATGTGTGTGTGTGTGTGTGTGTGTGTGTGTGTGTGTCATCAGCTGTCTTTGCTTGAACTGTGGAGAAAAGATGTTCTCTGAGTCACCATGGCAGTGACTGCACACACCATCAACTAGAAAAGACAACCTAATTACACTCTGACCAGCTGTGCAGCGTATTTGGTGGAATGTGAAGCACCCTATGCATCGTGTGTGGGCAGCATCTATTTGAGGCTAAGTAGGTTTCTAGACATCTGTGTGTGCGCACACACACACACACACACACACACACATCCACTGTATGAGTTTCTATTTCTGTCAGGAGGGTACCCCACCACGGTCAGTTTAACTGTTGTAACAGGTGGGTGTGTGTATCTGTGTTCGTGGGTACAACAGGAAGAGTGATTGAGGAGTACTAGGGGGTCAGTTTGTTGTCGTGAAGCAGGCTGGAGGGAGGGGATTTGGGTGCTATCGCCTTTCTCACAGTGGACGAGTTGGAGAGGCAGAGTATGAGAGAAAAGGAGAGAGAGGAGAGAGGCCATGGCTGACCAGGACAACTCTATCACTGTGAGTAACTGAGGAAGGTCTGCTTGCGCAATCCTAGTGTTGTTGTTCACCTTCTATATCTTAGATAACTAGCTGCTAAGTGCTTGCAAAATGCTAAGTGCAGTTTGGTGTTCACCAAGAAGACAGTGTCTCAGCCTTAACTTTCCACATGGGACAGAAGTTGATCAAAACAACTTAAACACTAACACTCTTTAGTGTGTATGCAAGAACAGTGTGTGAGTAAGTCATTATACGTTTTTAACATGTGTATGTACATGTCTGTGTGAGTATGTGCGTAGTTCAAGGTCTTGTACATGTATAGAGTGTCCAGAGTGACAGTGAGAAGAAAGGTGTTGACAGACGAAGAGAAAGAGTTAAGTAGTGAGTTAATGAGGTAGTTAAGGAGGTAGTTAGGGAGAGAGTTACGAAGGTAATTAAGGAGAGAGTTAAGAAGGTAGTTAAAACTTCTTATGGCTGAGATTCCGTTAACGGGATCGACCTGACAACAGCCAGTGAAAGTGCAGGGCGCCAAATTTAAACAAAAGAAATCTCATAATTAAAATTCCTCAAACATACAAGTATTTTACACCATTTTAAAGATAAACTTGTTGTAAATCCAGCCACAGTGTCCGATTTCAAAAAGGCTTTACGACGAAAGCACACCAAACGATTATGTTAGGTCAGTACCTAGTCACAAAAAGCAGAAATAGAGATAAAATGAATCACTAACCTTTGTTGATCTTCATCAGATGACACTCATTGTCACGTTCTGACCCTAGTTATTGTGTTAATCCTTTGTTTTTTGGTCAGGACGTGAGCTGGGTGGGCATTCTATGTGTTGTGTTTCTATGTTGGGTTTAATGTGTTGCCTGATATGGTTCTCAATTAGAGGCAGGTGTTTGACATTTCCTCTGATTGAGAACCATATTTAAGGTAGGCTGTTCTCACTGTTTGTTTGTGGGTGATTGTCTTCCGTGTCTGTATGTATGTTCGTACCACACGGGACTGTAGCGTTGGTTTGTAGTCTGTACCTGTTCGTGCATTCTTCGTGTATCTGTAAGTTCTCATGTTTTAGGTCAGTCTACGTCGTTTATTTGTTTTGTAGTTTGTTAAAGTTTTTTTTAAAGTTTTCGTGAGTTTTCGTGTTTCGTCGTTCTGTTAATAAATATTCAGTATGTCTTCACAACACGCTGCATTTTGGTCTGATCCCTACTCCTCCTCTTCAGACGGAGAGGAGGAGAGAAACTGTTACACTCATAGGACTTCATGTTACACAATACATATATGTTTTGTTCGATAAAGTTAATATTTATATCCAAAAACCTCAGTTTACATTGGCGCCATGTTCAGAAATGCCTCCAAAATATGCTGGAGAAATTGCAGAGCCACATCAAATAACAGAAATACTCATCATAAACTTTGATGAAAGATACATGTTTTACATAGAATTAAATAAAAACTTGTTCTTAATGCAACCGCTGTGTCAGATTTCAAAAAGCTTTATGGCAAAAGCATAATATTCAATAATCTGTGAACAGCGTTCAGCCACAAAAGGAAGCCATACAGTTACCCGACAAATTGTGGAGTCAACAAAAGTCATAAATAGCATTATAAATCTTCACTTACCTTTGCTGATCTTCGTCGGAATGCACTCCCAGGACTCCCACTTCCACAATAAATGTTCGTTCTGTTCGGTAATGTCCATCATTTATTGTCAAATAGCTACTTTTGTTAGCGCGTTTGGTAAACAAATCCAAAGTCACGAAGCGCGTTCACTAAAAGCAGACGAAATGTCAAAAAGTTCCGTAACAGTCAGTAGAAACATGTCAAACGATGTATTGAATCAATCTTTAGGATGTTTTTAACATAAATCTTCAATAATGTTCCAACCGGAGAATTCCATTGTCTTCAGAAGTGCAATGGAACAGAGCTCCCTCTCATGTGAGGGAGCATGGTCAGCATGGTCAGAGCATGGTCAGCTCATGGCAGACCTTACTCATTTCCCCTCTCCTTCGGCCCCATTTCACAGTAGAAGCATCAGACAAGGTTCGAAAGACTGTTGACATCTAGTGGAAGCCGTAGGATGTGCAAACTGATCCATATCCCACTGTGTATTCGATAAGTGATGAGTTGAAAACTTACAAACCTCAGATTTCCCACTTCCTGATTGGATTTTTTTCCAGGTTTTTGCCTGCCATATGAGTTCTGTTATACTCACAGACACCATTCAAACAGTTTTAGAAACTTCAGAGTGTTTTCTATCCAATACTAATAATATGCATATATTAGCAACTGGGACTGAGGAGCAAGCAGTTTACTCTGGGCACCTCTGGGCACCTTTTCATCCAAGCTACTCAATACTGCCCCTGCAGCCATAAGAAGTTAACTACCTTCTTAACACTCTCCTTAACACTCCCCCCAACTACCTTCTTAACTTTCTCGAGATATGGATGAGTTTTCACTTCCTACGGCTTCCACTAGATGTCAACAGTCAATAGAACTTTGTCTGATGACTCTACTGTGAAGGGGGGCCGAAGGAGACAGGAATGAGTAACCACTGCCATGAGGTGACCTTGCATTCACCATGCATGTTCACGTGAGAAGCAGATCCGTTCCATCGCTCATCTGAAGTCAATGTAATTCTCCGGTTGGAACGTTATTCAAGATGTATGTTAACAACATTCTAAAGATTGATTCAATACATCATTTGACATGTTTCTACTGACTGTTACGGAACTTTTGGACATTTCGTCACGTTTTAGTGAACGCGCTTTGTGACTTTGGAATTGTTTACCAAACGCACTAACCAAAGTAGCTAATTGGACATAAATAACGGACATTATCGAACAAATCAAGCATTTATTGTGGACCTGGGATTCCTGGGAGTGCATTCTGATGAAGATCATCAAAGGTAAGGAAACATTTATCATGTCATTTCTGGTTTCTGTTGACTCCAACATGGCAGCTAATTTGACTCTTGTTCTGAGCTCCGTCTCAGATTATTGCATGGTTTGCTTTTTCCGTAAAGTTTTTTTGAAATCTGACACAGCGGTTGTATTAAGGAGAGCTATATCTATAATTCCATGTGTATAACTTGTATTATCATCTACATTTATGATGAGCATTTCTGTTGAAAAAGATGTGGCTATGCACTTTATGAACTTTATCAAACAAAACATGCATGTATTGTGTAACATGAAGTCCTATGAGTGTCATCTGATGAAGATCATCAAAGGTTAGTGATTAATTTTAGCTATATTTCTGCTTTTTGTGACTGCTATCTTTCGCTGGAAAAATGGCTGTGCTTATTGTGGTTTGGTGTGACATAACATAATAGTTTGTAGTGCTTTCGCTGAAAAGCATATTTGAAATTGGACACTTTGGTGGGATTAACAACAAGATTACCTTTAAAATGGTAAAAGGCACATGTATGTCTGAGGAATTTTAATTATGAGATTTCTGTTGTTTTGAATTTGGCGCCCTGCACTTTCACTGACTGTTGTCATATCATCCCGTTACCGGGATTGCAGCCATAAGAAGTTGGAGAGAGTAAAGGAGAGAGTTAAGGAGAGTGTTAAGAAGGTAGTTGAGGGGAGTGTTAAGGAGAGTGTTAAGAAGGTAGTTAAGGAGAGAATTAAGAAGGTAGTTAAGGAGAGAGTTAAGAAGGTAGTTGAGGGGAGTGTTAAGGAGAGTGTTAAGAAGGTAGTTAAGGAGAGTGTTAAGAAGGTAGTTAAGGAGAGTGTTAAGAAGGTAGTTAAGGAGAGAGTTAAGAAGGTAGTTGAGGGGAGTGTTAAGGAGAGTGTTAAGAAGGTAGTTAAGGAGAGAGTTAAGAAGGTAGTTGAGGGGAGTGTTAAGGAGAGTGTTAAGAAGGTAGTTAAGGAGAGAGTTAAGAAGGTAGTTAAGGAGAGATTTAAAACCTTTCTGAACCACCCATCCCGGATCCGGGATAATTGTCATCAGCAATGCTGAATAGCATAGCATAGCATAGCACCACAGTCAAATAATATTACTAGAAAATATTCATATTCATGAAATCACAAGCGCAATATTGCAAAACACAGTTTAGCCTTTTGTTAATCCACCTGTCGTCTCAGATTTTGAAATTATGCTTTACAGCGAAAGCAATACAAGCGTTTGTGTAAGTTTATCGATCGCTCGACAAAACATTAAGTACACTTAGCATCAGGTAACTTGGTCACGAAAATCAGAAAAGCAATCAAATTAATCGTTTACCTTTGATGATCTTCGGATGTTTTCACTCACGAGACTCCCAGTTAGACAACAAATGTTCCTTTTGTTCCATAAAGATATTTTTATATCCAAATACCTCCGTTCGTTTCGCGTGTTATGCTGAGAAATCCACAGGAAAAAGCGTTCACGACAACGCAGACAAAAATTCCAGATAATATCCATAATGTCCACAGAAACATGTCAAACATTTTTTTATAATCAATCCTCAGGTTGTTTTTCAAATATCTATTCGATAATATATCAACCGGGAGTGTTGGTTTTTCACTAGGACCGGGAGTAACAATGGCTGCCTTTTTCTGTTGCGCACAACTCACTCTGAGAGCCCCCACCTATCCACTTACGCAATGTGGTCGTTCTCGCTCATTTTTCAAAATAAAAGCCTGAAACTATGTCTAAAGGCTGTTGACACCTTAGGGAAGCCATATAAAAAGGAATCTGGTTGAAATCCCTTTAAATGGGTAATAGGGATGCATAAGAACAGAGAGGTTTCAAAAACAGAGGCACTTCCTAATTGGATTTTCCTCAGGTTTTAGCCTGCAATATCAGTTCTGTTAAACTCACAGACAAAATTTTGACAGTTTTGGAAACTTTAGAGTGTTTTCTATCCTAATTATGTGCACATTCTAGTTTCGGGGGCTGAGAAATAGGCAGTTTCAAATGGGAACGTTTTATAGCCAAAAACGAAAATACTGCCCCCTAGCCTTAAGAAGTTTTAAGGGTTGAAGTACAGGGAATACGTTTTAGGAACAGGTAGGCGTTGTGGCTTCATTGGTTGAAGCGCCTGTCTAGTAAACATGGGATCCTAAGTTAGAAAGGTAACCAAATAGTTGCTGGTTTGAATACCTGAGCTGACAAGGTGAAAATCTATCAATGTGCCGTTGAGCAAAGCACTTAATCCTGTAAAACAACATATTTCACTGCACCTATCTGGTGTATGTGACAATAAAACATATATACACTGGCCAGTTTATTAGGTACACCACCCCATTCACAAAAATTGATTGCTCCTACAGACAGACAGTGAGTCGCATGGCCGTGGCATGCTATATAAAGCAAGCAGACAGGCATTGAGACATTTAGTCACTGTTCAATTGAATGTTAGAATGGGCAAAACGAGTGACTTTGTCAGCGGCAGTCCTGTTGGCGAAAACAGCTCGTTGATGAGAGAGGTCAAAGGAGAATGGCAAGAATCGTGCAAGCTAATAGGCGGGCCACAAACAGACAAATAGAGGTGCAGTACGACAGTGGTGTGCAGAACGATATCTCGGAACGCACAACTCGCCGATCCTTGTCACTGATCGGCTATACCAGCAGATGACCACACCGGGTTCCATTCCTATCAGCTATAAACAAAAAGTATTGGCTCCAGTGGGCACACAATCACCAACACTGGACAATTGAGTAGTAGAAAACATTGCCTGGAACATGACAGTGAGGTCAGTTTACTTGTGCGGCCTGAGCAGTCCCCAGACCTCAACCCAATGTACTGCCGTCCAATCTGCTGCAACTGCGTGATGTCATCACGTCAACAAGGACCAACATCCCTGTGGAAGGTTTCCGGGAACCTTGTAGAATTCCCTGAATAATTCAAGCTGTTCTGGAGGCAAAGGGGCGTCCAACCCGGTACTAGATGGGTGTACCTAATAAACTGTCCGTGAGTGTATATATACAACAACAAAAATGTCAAGTGAGAGCCATGACGTTACCTTAGACTAACGAGCCTACACTTCCCAGAAATAACTGTGGCTTTTCCTTTAACTTGGGAGCGATGTTAAACAAGAATACATTAACTTTTAGGTGGAAAGTTGGAAACATTGTGACTTTTTCTTGATGAATCTCTCAAGGCTGAGAGATAAGTGGTGAGTTTTGGGTGTGCTCAGGCTGTGTGGAGTTAGCGTGCTGCTAGCTAGCGGCTCAGCTATCAAGGCCTACCAGTTTGTTACAGGGAAATGCTCTGAAAGATTTTCTGCTGCAGGAAGCTGGAAATAGCTTTCCCTTTCATTCTTTTTCCTCTTCTCTTTATCAATCATAACATCTCTTTCCCTCCCTCTCACTTTTTTTTAAGTATTCCTTTTCTTTGCGCAGTGCTGCACCACTTGCACTAGTGCTCTGTTGATGGGTGGTGGTTTGTATCATAAGTTGCCATGCCCACAGCATGGGCATGTGGGTCTTCATTCTCTCTGTTACCACTGTCTGAAAAGAGGGCCAGTGTTCCACACATAGCTGAACGGGGGCCAACATCAATGTCACTGTGACTGTGTGTGTTGAGTAACTTGTGTTGAACACATTTTTGAGTCACTGTGTGTGTGGTCGCACTTGCTTGGGTGGGTATGTGTGTATGTGTCTGTTTTTGTTTCTGAGCGTGGCCTATGTGTAAATGTGTGTGTGTGTGTTTGTCATTCTGTAGGATTTTGGGACTTGGGATATCACAAAAAGTGTATTGACGGTTGCTCAGGATCTAATTGACATGGAGTAATCGCTGTCCATACTTTAGTCAGACACCAGAGAGAAAAAGAAGGAGGAGAGAAGGAGAATGAGGGATGGACAGAAAGACTGGCGGCGTGATACCATGTGTTATGACCTAGACATTAAGAAAATGAGTCATGAGTGCTCCTGAGGAGTGTGGGAATAATTGATAGAGCTAGATACTGTAGATAGAATGAGAGAGACTAATGGTGGGGGACGTATGGTTTGCCGCAGTAGACTCTCCCCCCCCCTCTCTCCATCTCCCTCCCTCTCTCTCTCCCTCCTTCTCTCTCTCTCTGTCCCTCTCTCTTTTCCCCTCTCCCCATGTACCTCTCCCTCGTGCCACATGAGTGATCCTGTTTCAGCACCCCTGCCTGAGAGGCATGAAGCCCCCAGACACAAACAAAACAGAGACAAAAACACAGCCAGACCATGTGTTAGACCATTAGGCAGAGCGTTCACTAAACGCACACACACACCACCCTAGAGCACCAGCCAGACCGCCAGCCACACCACTGGGCAGCATAGCAGAGCAGACACACACCCCACCATAACGCTAAGGTTTGCATCCCAATTGGCACCCTATTCCCTACTTTTGACAAGAGCCCTATGTTGGAAATAGGGTGCCATTTGGGACACAGAGGTTCAGGGAGTCAGAGGCGGCGGGGATGGAACCTGGGACAGAGGCTGTCGGTCTTTATGGACGCCAATCCCCTGCACCCCCTCCTCTAGGGTCCCCACCCTGCCAGGCCTGGCTCTGATTGGCCAATGGGAGGGGGCTGGGCTGACTGTCCTATCCTGTTCAATAACAGTGAGGAGGGAGATGAGGAAAACACCAATGGAAAGCGTCTATAGTCTCGTCCTGTCCGTGTGTCTTTGACATTGTGTGGTTTTGATTTGAATGATGTTTCTGACAATAATAGAAATCTCTCTCCATCCCCCTCTCTGTCATCCCTTTTCACGTATATCTGTCCCTCTCCCACTCTATGTGCCTCTGTTCACCCCCCACCCCCTTTATCCCTGCCTTTCTTTCTCTCAGGCTGATGCTGTCAGTAGTTTTCTGCGGGCGGCTCGTTCTGGTAATATGGACAAGGCCATTGACCACATAAAGAACGGCATAGACATCAACACAGCCAATCAGGTGAGAGAGCTACAAAGCCCAGTTGCCAATCAAAATGCTCCTAGAGAGTGCATCAGGGCACGTCCCCAAACTCTAAGATGCATTTTGGATTTACCAGGAGGACCAATTAAATCTTTCCTGTTTGTCAAAGTTTCATTATCAGTTAATGAACCTGATTTATTACGGTCTTTCATTTAATTTGTCCATTTACATTGGCTGTGATAATATTTCACAGTGTTGCATCATCATACTGCAGCGCTAGACTAATGCATGAATACACGTAAGAAAACAAGGTAACTACTGTAAAGGTACAGCAGATCAAAAAGATGAGTCATCTTTCATACCGAGCACGCGCAAAACAACAGCACACACACACACACACACACACACACACACACACACACACACACACACACACACACACACACACACACACACACACACACACACACACACACACACACACACACACACACACACACACACACACACACACAGGAAGAGTCTTATCAGCAAGGTTCAGAACGGGATGGATAGACGAAAAGAGAAAATATGGAAGAGCGGGAAATGGCAAGAGAGAGAGGAAAGAATAGAGTCACTGGTTAACACTAGTCTAGTCAGTGTAGGGCACTGGTTAACACTAGTCTAGTCAGTGTAGGGCACTGGTTAACACTAGTCTAGTCAGTGTAGGGCACTGGTTAACACTAGTCTAGTCAATGGTTAACACTAGTCTAGTCAATGGTTAACACTAGTCTAGACAGTGCACTGGTTAACACTAGTCTTGTCAGTGTAGGGCACTGGTTGACACTAGTCTAGACAGTGTAGGGCACTGGTTAACACTAGTCTAGACAGTGCACTGGTTAACACTAGTCTAGTCAGTGTAGGGCACTGGTTAACACTAGTCTAGACAGTGTAGGGCACTGGTTAACACTAGTCTAGACAGTGTAGGGCACTGGTTAACACTAGTCTAGACAGTGCACTGGTTAACACTAGTCTAGACAGTGTAGGGCACTGGTTAACACTAGTCTAGACAGTGCACTGGTTAACACTAGTCTAGACAGTGTAGGGCACTGGTTAACACTACTCTAGACAGTGTAGGGCACTGGTTAACACTAGTCTAGACAGTGTAGGGCACTGGTTAACACTAGTCTAGACAGTGCACTGGTTAACACTAGTCTAGACTGTGTAGGGCACTGGTTAACACTAGTCTAGACAGTGCACTGGTTAACACTAGTCTAGACAGTGTAGGGCACTGGTTAACACTAGTCTAGACAGTGCACTGGTTAACATAGTGTACTGGTTAACACTAGTCTAGTCAGTGTAGGGCACTGGTTAACACTAGTCTAGTCAGTGTAGGGCACTGGTTAACCCTAGTCTAGTCAGTGTAGGGCACTGGTTAACACTAGTCTAGACAGTGCACTGGTTAACACAGTGTACTGGTTAACACTAGTCTAGTCAGTGTAGGGCACTGGTTAACACTAGTCTAGTCAGTGTAGGGCACTGGTTAACACTAGTCTAGTCAGTGCACTGGTTAACACTAGTCTAGACAGTGCACTGGTTATCACTAATCTAGTCAGTGTAGGGCACTGGTTATCACTAGTCTAGTCAGTGTAGGGCACTGGTTAACACTAGTCTAGTCAGTGTAGGGCACTGGTTAACACTAGTCTAGTCAATGGTTAACACTAGTCTAGTCAATGGTTAACACTAGTCTAGACAGTGCACTGGTTAACACTAGTCTTGTCAGTGTAGGGCACTGGTTGACACTAGTCTAGACAGTGTAGGGCACTGGTTAACACTAGTCTAGACAGTGCACTGGTTAACACTAGTCTAGTCAGTGTAGGGCACTGGTTAACACTAGTCTAGACAGTGTAGGGCACTGGTTAACACTAGTCTAGACAGTGTAGGGCACTGGTTAACACTAGTCTAGACAGTGCACTGGTTAACACTAGTCTAGACAGTGTAGGGCACTGGTTAACACTAGTCTAGACAGTGCACTGGTTAACACTAGTCTAGACAGTGTAGGGCACTGGTTAACACTACTCTAGACAGTGTAGGGCACTGGTTAACACTAGTCTAGACAGTGTAGGGCACTGGTTAACACTAGTCTAGACAGTGCACTGGTTAACACTAGTCTAGACTGTGTAGGGCACTGGTTAACACTAGTCTAGACAGTGCACTGGTTAACACTAGTCTAGACAGTGTAGGGCACTGGTTAACACTAGTCTAGACAGTGCACTGGTTAACATAGTGTACTGGTTAACACTAGTCTAGTCAGTGTAGGGCACTGGTTAACACTAGTCTAGTCAGTGTAGGGCACTGGTTAACCCTAGTCTAGTCAGTGTAGGGCACTGGTTAACACTAGTCTAGACAGTGCACTGGTTAACACAGTGTACTGGTTAACACTAGTCTAGTCAGTGTAGGGCACTGGTTAACACTAGTCTAGTCAGTGTAGGGCACTGGTTAACACTAGTCTAGTCAGTGCACTGGTTAACACTAGTCTAGACAGTGCACTGGTTATCACTAATCTAGTCAGTGTAGGGCACTGGTTATCACTAGTCTAGTCAGTATAGGGCACTGGTTAACACTAGTAAGTGTAGGGCACTAGTTGACACTAGTCTAGAAGGTGTAGCGCACTGGTTAACACTAGTCTAGTCAGTGTTGGGCACTGGTTAACACTAGTCTAGTCACTGGTTAACACTAGTCTAGTCACTGGTTAACACTAGTCTAGTCACTGGTTAACACTAGTCTAGACAGTGCACTGGTTAACACTAGTCTAGTCAGTGTTGGGCACTGGTTAACACTAGTCTAGTCACTGGTTAACACTAGTCTAGTCACTTGTTAACACTAGTCTAGTTACTGGTTAACACTAGTCTAGTCACTGGTTAACACTAGTCTAGTCAATGGTTAACACTAGTCTAGACAGTGCACTGGTTAACACTAGTCTAGACAGTGTAGGGCACTGGTTATCACTAGTCTAGTCAGTGTAGGGCACTGGTTAACACTAGTAAGTGCAGGGCACTGATTGACACTATACTAGACGGTGTAGTGCACTGGTTAACACTAGTCTAGTCAGTGTAGGGCACTGGTTAACACTAGTCTAGTCAGTGTAGGGCACTGGTTAACAATAGTCTAGTCAGTGCACTGGTTAACACTAGTCTAGACAGTGCACTGGTTATCACTAATCTAGTCAGTGTAGGGCACTGGTTAACACTAGTAAGTGTAGGGCACTAGTTGACACTAGTCTAGACGGTGTAGCGCACTGGTTAACACTAGTCTAGTCAGTGTTGGGCACTGGTTAACACTAGTCTAGTCACTGGTTAACACGAGTCTAGTCACTGGTTAACACTAGTCTAGTCAGTGCAGGGCACTGGTTAAGACTAGTCTAGTCACTGGTTAACACTAGTCTAGTCAGTGCAGGGCATCTCACAAACACATGTTTCAGAAACAATCTAAGAAACCCTTATGTAGATAACTTGCTGACTGTTACTGTGAGATGGCTGTAATGATCCCTTCTCTATCGGAATGAGGTGATTGAGTGAATCCCAAATGGCACAATATTCCCTAAATAATGCACTACTTTTGACCAGGGCCCATAGCACTACATAGGGAACAGGGTGCCATTTGAGACACATCCATTGTCTCTCTCTCTGTCTCTCAGTGAGAGCTTTGGCTTGGAATGTGTTTGATGTGATATCAGCAAGCAGAATGTCTGTCTTGGCTCTGGGTCTAACTCAGTGTGCAGTGTGTTCTGTTCTGCTCTAGTACCTACTGTGTGGATTGTCTCTGACTGCATGTACGTTATATCATTGTTTGTGTTGAATGGAAATTACTGTATGTGTTTATTTTTGTGTGTTAGATTTCAGTGTTTGAAATATGTATGTGTGTGTGTGTGTGTGTGTGTGTGTGTGTGTGTGTGTGTGTGTGTGTGTGTGTGTGTGTGTGTGTGTGTGTGTGTGTGTGTGTGTGTGTGTGTGTGTGTGTGTGTGTGTGTGTGTGTGTGTGTGTGTGTGTGTGTGTGTGTGTGTGTGTGTGTGAGAGAGAGAGAGAGAGAGTTTGGAGACCCAGGTAGCCAGTCTCCTAGCAGCAGTTGACAGGTAGGACTGAGTGGGACTGATGGGGAGGTGTTAAATAGGGCAGGAGTTACTCCTCTAGCCACTCTCCTCCATACTGCCTGCTTTACCCTGACGGCTTCTCCCATGGTGACCAGAAACGGCCACATCGTGAGGGGAATGGGGCTGCCCACAGGCCACACAAACAAGGCAGGATTAGTATCAAGCACATTCACCGCTGTAAATCTCCTTACTAACATAGGATTCAATACACAGAGTGAATGTAGTCAATACAGTGAATGTATTTATGTGTACTATATTATGTTTACATAATTATATGTAATTGTATGATTAAGTAGCTGTAGAAAGACCTCAGGCTGCTAAAGAGAGACACCCTGTGGGCAAACAGGAACACCACAGACATAACCTGAACAGTTTATCTGCAGTCTCGGGATACCATTGACAGCCAGACTCATGCCAATCTTCTTCAAGTCATGTATGAATTAATGCAATGTGTGTCATTTCAAACCAAGTCTGTATTAGTGTTTTGGAATTGTGTCAAGTGTGTTGAATGTGGTTGTGGAATTGGACGTTATATTAGTTCTGTGTTGTGTGTGAGTAGTGAGTGTCACCCAGTGTATTGTTGTTGTATTTATTCGTGCTGTGTCGGCCTGATGGAGGTTAGGTGGAGGCTTTGCTGTGGCAGTCGTGTCTCTCGTACCCAGTCTGAGTAGATGCCTCTGCCATGGGCTAGCTCACCGGCCACCCAGCCGCATTGCCTCTCTCCCTCCCCTCCCTCCCTTCCTTCCCCTCAACCCCTTAAGTTATTTCTCTCTTACTCGCTCTTCTTCTTTTGCATCATCCCTTCTTTCTTTTACCTGTTTTTCTTTCTCATCTATACCCCCCTCCTCTCCCACCCCCCTCCCCCCTCCTCTCCCACCCCCCTCCCCCCTCCTCTCCCTCCCCCTTCCCTCCACCTCTCCCTCACCCCTCCCTCCACCCTACCCTCCACCTCTCCCAGTCTGCAGTAGAGTGATGGTGTGCTGTGGTCTCTCCACTCAGAGGATTAATATCAGTGGTGTGGGAAAGGTCCAACCTCACATGTCCTGTGTCACTGAAGGAAGGCTGTGTGAGGTCAGACCTATCCCACACGGCTCGTATTCTTCCCAGCCCCGAGACCACCGGCCTGCCATCCCCCTCCCGTCCTCTTCCTCCTCACCATCATCTTCATCACCTTTCCGGTCACCATTATTGCTAAATAAGCACAGTTAATATCTGACAGATGCTGTATGTGTTGAAGCTGTTTGTCCTGTCCCTAAGGTACAGTTGGGCTCAGTAACATGCTTTTGCATTTTATACATCTAGCAAGTGCTGTATAATAAGCAGGGCAGTGCTGGTTTGAGGATCTGATCCTTTGGTGTGTGTCAGTATGTAGTGTGTTCAGTGTGTTAGGGACTCTACAGTGTGAGGTCTCCTCTTCTCTCTCTCCTCCCTCAGAACGGGCTCAACGGGTTGCATCTGGCCTCTAAAGAAGGCCACGTTAAAATGGTGCTGGAGTTACTACATGGAGGCATCGATGTGGAAACCCAGACTAAGGTACTCAGTCAACCTCATACACTATGTCACATTACCACACCCATGAACTCCTTAAGCCTATGTCACCACCAAAGTACAATATACTGAATAATCCAATTATTCTACGTTTTAAAAGGTATTCCTACTTACTTACTGCTTTCACAAAGACACTACTACAGTGTATGTCTCATGTCTTCTCTTGTCCTGTGCCTCCACAGAAAGGCAACACAGCTCTGCACATTGCTGCCCTGGCTGGACAGGAGCAAGTGGTGGCAGAGCTGGTAAATTACGGGGCCAACGTCAATGCCCAGTCCCAGGTGAGACCCCAGCCAGTGTCGGAAGAGACCCCGACCCCCCTGGCAGAGCCCCCTGCAGAGGAGCCACCAGCCACAACGGATAACCATACAGTTAGAAACAGTTATAATACAGATATGCTGCATTATACTGCATGGAACTCAGGGTTTGGGGTCTGAATTTCTGAATGTATTTCAATTCAAACCATGAATTGAAATGTGAATTTGAATTAAAGAAAGCAGAGATTAATTCAAAGAAATTCAACTGAGACATGAAACATGAAAGTCGCATTCCGTTGCCACATCTGCCACTTATTACTAAAATAAATATAGATACCATTTCAAACATAAGCTTGATTATAACTCAGATATGTCAACAGTATTTAGATTTTTGTCATGAAATGTTAGGTTCCCTTCCATTCTGGAGTGTTTGATTTAATGGGAAATGTATTCTTTTTCCGATATTTCATAACATGCAAGTGAATTATGAATTATTACCGACCAACTACAAAATTATCTCAGAATATTTCCAGACCACTTTAATGATTTAAACTCCTTTTAAGAGGAATTTAAAAACTGAAATATTTCAATGTTATACATAGTATTACCATACATGATGTCAAAATAAATATTTGTACTGTGAATTGTAACATACATTAGCAATTAGCATTTCATTGAATTTCATTTAATTCAATTGTGCTTCCTTTAGTTAAAATTCAATTACATTTCTGCTGCCTGTGGTATGTGGCCAATTCAAAGCAATAATTGAATTGGAAATATAGCTGTGAGCAGCATTAAGAGCAGCATTAACAGGGTCTGAGCAATAGAAATAGTATATCTTGGTCACCCATTGGGCACTCTGGCAATGAAATGGGCAAAGGCCATACCTTTAATAAGCATGTTTATCAATTGCATGTTTTCCAAGTTGCAAGATTCTACCTCTAATATGTAATGAGTTATGTCTAATACATGCTACCATGCTATTACCATAGACTACTGTCCCTTCCAACTTCATGTTTACCAAATTCCTATGGTTCAATGGTAATAGCCTTCAGTGAACAGTAGTGCCCTCCACTGGCGTAGAATGGCCACATCCCTCGATAGGGACTAGTTAATTTAGCTAGGGACTAGTTCATTTAGCTAGGGACTAGTTAATTTAGCTAGGGACTAGTTCAGAGATTCTACATACCAAATATTGGGTGAATCTGAGTTGTGGTTTATGAGAAGAAGATTTTTTAAGCAATTTAGCATTACGCCAGCACTTTTTGGTCAAAGTTTGATGATCTGTGGTTTCCATGTTTTTTTTTTCTGTATCACTAAACTTGGAACATATCTTCAGGGACATGTTGTCAATCATCTCTACGAGTTGGATTTGATAGTTTGGGCTAATGATTTGAATGTGTTTTGAATGTGTGCATGGTTTTTAATGAACTGCAGCGCCACCTAGGGGCCAATGAGTGCTAATGTTGCATTATGGGTTCTAACATCCTGCCAAATTAGATGTTTTTACCAGTGTTGTTGAGATATTGACAAAAATGAACAACAATGGGGTCAATTTCATGCCTTAAGTATTGAATTCAAAATAAAATAAATTGTAAACATGAAAAATGAAGTTGAAAATGTAGATCAAAAACCCCCCAAAAAGTATCAACATGTATGGAATTGTAAACAAAAATAATGATATAAAAAGCAACAATGTTTTTTTAGCGTGAGCAAAAGTCTCATTTAAAAGGAAGAACAAACTATTTGAAAACCAATGTAAAAATACTTTTCAGTTAAACTTTTCCAACAACCAACCCTATTGAATCCGTTCAGCCTACCAAATCAAATCAAATGTATTTATAAAGCCCTTTTTACATCAGCAGATGTCAAATAGTGGTTATACAGAAACCCAACCTAAAACCTCAAACAGCAAGCAATGCAGATGTGAAAGTACGGTGGCTAGGGAAAAACTCTGTAGAAAGGCAGGAACCTAGGAAGAAACCTAGAGAGGAACCTAGAGAGAGAGAGGAGAATTAGAGAGTTGGTTGTTGGAAACGTTTAACTGAAAATAATTTTTGCAATAGTTTTAAAATTATTTGATCTTGCTTTGAAATTAGAGTTTTGTTTATGATTTCAACTTTCATTATTTAACTTTTCCTTGAAAATATAATTTTTTTAACAATTTATTTGTATTTTATTTTGAATTCAATACTTAAAGTGTGAAATTGACCCCAGAAAAAACAGAAAAAACTACAAGAACAGAAAACTATAGGTGCTACTGTAGGATGCCTAATTAAGAAGCAATTTGCAATTAAATTCAGAATTGACTCCAACCCTGATTGAGTAAGAAAAAAGAAAGTTGTTGGGAGCACTTATAGAATGTGAAACTTTCTTTATTTTTACACAGTTTCAGTTTACTATTCCGTTAGTCAGCACCTCTACTAACATTTTTGGGTGTGCATAAGCTCCTGCATTTGACCCAACCCCTGACTGAAAGATGACGTTAGGCCATCGTACACTCTTACAAGAAAAGGGTATATCTAGAGCCTAAAAGGGTTCTTTGGCAGTCCTCATAGGAGAACCCTTTGAAGAATCCTTTTTGGTTCCAGGTAGAAACCAAAAGAGTTCTACCTGGAACCAAAAAGGGTTCTAAGTGGAAGCAAAAAAAGGTTCTCCTGACGGGACAGCCGAAGAACCCTTTTGGAACCCTTTTTTCTAAGAGTGTATTAACTCAATGCAACTCTATGTTAATATCTGTCTGCCTTCTTGTCTTTCTGTGTGCCTGTGCTTCCTTCCTCTGTGTGTATGTATGTGTGTGTGTGTGTGTGTGTGTGTGTGTGTGTGTGTGTGTGTGTGTGTGTGTGTGTGTGTGTGTGTGTGTGTGTGTGTGTGTGTGTGTGTGTGTGTGTGTGTGTGTGTGTGTGTGTGTGTTGTGCTGCTGTGTTGCTGTGTTGTGCCCCTCCCTGTGTGTGTGTGTCCATGTATGTGTCTGTCTGTAACAGAAGGGCTTCACTCCGCTCTACATGGCCTCACAAGAGAATCATCTAGAAGTTGTGAAGTTCCTTTTGGAGAACGGGGCCAATCAAAGCCTTCCCACTGAGGTAACAGCCAATCAGCAGAGCATAGGGTTGGAAGATTCCCGGAATCAGAAAGGAATAAGCAGGAAATTATTCCATTTACACCTACACCCCACTACACCTCCTGCACTATTCCCTCCATCACTTATCAATCCTTTTGACTCTCACTGTCCTTCCCTTCTCCATCTGTTTCTTTAGGTCACTTAACCTTTCTTGAGCTCTATCTACTCCTCTTTCCTCTGTCAGGATGGCTTCACCCCTCTTGCCGTGGCTCTTCAGCAGGGACATGAGAATGTCGTGGCCCTGCTCATCAACTATGGCACCAAGGGAAAAGTCCGTCTCCCTGCGCTGCACATAGCGGCGCGGAATGATGACACGCGCACAGCTGCCGTGCTTCTACAGAATGACCCTAACGCAGACGTCCTGAGCAAGGTAGGTACTCACTGTGTGTTTGTTTGAGTGTTAGTCTTCACTTTAGTGGCAAACTTTAGTTTAGTGTGTGCCACAGTGAGTGAAGATGATACTTGTAGAATTAGAGGCCGTCAGTTTTAGAGCTGTATAGAATAAGGTATGGTCTCCTGTGTGTCACTATAGACAGGCTTCACACCGCTCCATATCGCCGCACACTACGAGAACCTGAACGTAGCCCAACTGTTGCTCAACAGAGGAGCCAATGTCAATTTCACCCCTAAGGTATGTCTGTTCCCCTCTGCCCTAGTATCACTGACACAGTATTGTTAGCAGTCCCTCACTGGTTTCTTTCTGGTCCTACTGTCGATCCCCTACCTAATGTGTCTACATTTCTCTCTAGAATGGCATCACACCTTTGCACATCGCATCCAGGCGGGGGAACGTGATCATGGTACGACTCCTGCTGGACCGAGGGGCACAGATTGATGCCAAGACCAAGGTACTGTACTGCATCCCCTCCCCGTGTCTCTCTCTCTTCCTCATCTGGTCAGGCCCTGCCCTGTTACACATACAGTGCTATATTGTCCCAGTCCAGGTGTTAACTGTCCTCTCTCTCTCTGTCTCTCTCTCTCTCTCCCTCCCTACCTCCCTCCCTCCCAGGATGAGTTGACTCCACTGCACTGTGCAGCCAGGAACGGACACGTGAGGATCATTGAGATCCTACTGGACCAAGGGGCTCCCATCCAGGCCAAGACCAAGGTACACATAACGCTAACCCACCAAGGCCTGATTTCTGGACTGTTGTTCTCAAATACTGTATGCACACAACACAATAAGTCATGGATTGTATCTCTCTCTTTCCTATAGAACGGCCTGTCTCCCATCCACATGTCAGCACAGGGGGACCACATGGACTGTGTGAGACAACTCCTGCAATACAACGCTGAGATTGATGACATCACACTGGACCACCTGACCCCCCTGCATGTGGCAGCCCACTGTGGGCACCACCGCATGGCCAAAGTGCTGCTGGACAAGGGAGCCAAACCCAACTCCCGTGCACTGGTCAGTACTACACTCATACATACCTACCACACATCTTTGTTAAAGTGTGTTGCCTTCGTGACCATACTGTTGTATTGTGTTCTCAGAATGGTTTCACTCCGCTTCACATTGCCTGTAAGAAGAACCACATGCGTGTGATGGACCACCTGCTCAAACACTCAGCGTCCCTAGAGGCTGTGACAGAGGTGAGAGAGATAGGGGCAAGAGAAAGAGATGGAATGTAAGCTAGGGTAAGAAAAGAGAGGGATTCTGCTAAGGAGAGAGGGATGGATATCTTTATTTCTACGTATGATTCTTTCATTGCTTGTTTTTTCTCTCCCAAGTCTGGCCTGACTCCTCTACATGTGGCGTCGTTCATGGGCCACCGCAAAATAGTCACCCATCTGGTACAGAAGGGGGCTTCTCCCAGTGCTTCCAATGTAGTGAGTACTCAAATGTTACCCATCCACCCACCTCATCACTGACCGAACTGTCGTGGTAATTTCCTGTATTACTAAATGATCAGAGTTTACAAACCACACACGTCAGAGTTATATTTTACATTCCATCTTTAATTATATGAGCTTCACCATAGCCCTTTTGACTCTCAGATCAATTCAGTGTCTATAAATGAATTCTCTGAGAGTCCTTACAAAACAATTCTTAGTATCTTTTATAGCCAAGATACACCCCTCTCAACTCACATGACGAACCACAGATCTTAGGAACCTTTTACTTGAAAGAGGAGTATCCCATAGCCAGATAGCCTTAGCTATAAATTATCGTTCAGTTTGGTCTCTTTAGACGAGATTCTAATCTTGTGCTTGGTACTTCTTAGTACGAAAACATTACCTCATCCAATGGCATATATCAATTGTCAATTCAAGATACTCCCATCTCAAATACACCCCCTCTTCTCCCCATCCTGGAGAAGCTCACTAAGGGGAGTGAACCTCTAGGTCATATACTATCTCAAGATTCATCAACACATCAGAGGGGTAGTACATTGATTCCAGACACTGCCATACTCCTCCCCCCAATGGGAAAAGAAGGGAGTGACTAGCGTACAGACATAGTGGAGCCCTTCTCCCTTTCTGATATTTTGCATATTATGAAAGTAGATAAAAACATCTTATTTACCTATGTTACCTAACTAATTCTGATTCAGCTACGACAGAAGCTCTGGCCAATTTTCACAATGTTTTGTGTTACTGATTTACACTGCTCACACACATGTGTTTGCCTGGTTATGTGTGAGCAGAAAGTGGAGACTCCTCTCCACATGGCATGTAGAGCCGGACACTATGAGGTGGCAGAGTTCTTACTGACCAATGCAGCACCAGTAGACGCCAAGGCCAAGGTAATGACTTCACACACACACACGCACGCACGCACGCACGCACGCACACACACACACACACACACACACACACACACACACACACACACACACACACACACACACACACACACACACACACACACACACACACACACACACACAACAATCTGAACAACATTAAATTATCTTGCCACTTGACTCCTATGTATATTTATCTCTCATCTTCTCTCCCTCTCTCCTCTCCTCCGCCCCACCCTGTCCAGGATGACCAGACACCTCTCCACTGTGCGTGTCGGATGGGCCACAAGGAGCTGGTCACTCTGCTGCTGGAACACAAGGCCAACCCCAACTCCACCACCACAGCCGGACACACACCCCTCCACATCGCTGCCCGTGAGGGACACACTCAGACTACACGCATCCTACTGGACATGGAGGCCCAGCAGACCAAGATGACCAAGGTACAGTCTGTTGTCCAATGCCCACACACTCTACATACACACCCCTCTATCAACTGTCTAATACTAACACACTCCTAACCTTTTCTCTGTGTGGGACTGTGTGGTCTGTGGTCCCTGACGTCTCTCTATCTGGGATGTCTCTGCAGAAAGGCTTCACTCCTCTCCATGTGGCTTCTAAATATGGCAAAGTGGACGTGGCAGAGCTGCTGCTGGAGAGAGGGGCCAACCCCAACGCTTCTGGCAAGGTAAGGGTTGGAGAACACAGGGAGGGGGAAGAGCAGGGCTGTTGGGAGGGAAGGGTCAAGGTATTTCAGGTTGAAAGATGTCAGAGTTAAGTTATGGTGGTTTATATGTGTGTGTCTCCTTTACCTTTAGAATGGACTGACTTCTCTCCATGTGGCTGTCCATCACAACAACCTGGACCTGGTTAACCTGCTGGTCAGCAAGGGAGGCTCCCCACACAGTGCAGCTAGGGTGAGAGACTACACACACACACACACTCACAGACGCAGATATCATCTTACAATGCACTCATAAGCATTAACTCTGGTCCTCTTGTTTCAGAATGGCTACACCCCTCTCCATATAGCGTCGAAGCAGAACCAGGTGGAGGTTGCCAACAGCCTGCTGCAGTACGGCGCCTCGGCCAATGCTGAATCCCTCCAGGGGGTCACGCCCCTTCACCTGGCAGCTCAGGAGGGCCGGCCTGACATGGTGGCCCTGCTCATCTCCAAACAGGCCAACGTCAACCTGGGGAACAAGGTGAGGCCTCAGGGACTGATGCAGGGAAGGAGTTAAGATTATTTGGGTGAAAGCTGTTAGTACTGCTGCACCCTCAGCCGGTCGGGAGAAACCGGAAACATCTGGTTTTCATGGGAAAAGGAAGACAGCCTGTGACACGACTCTCACTTTTGAACTTTCGCTCACTGTTTACAGTCCCCGGTGAAATATATAGCGGATGGCTATAGATAGTGCCTTTAGTTCTTTGAGATTAAATTCTTGCCACAAAGTCGACAGACACCTCATACCAATTTTGTTGGTGTCAACTTTGTCGGAGATTCCATTATTGCTAGATAACGCTAGCTAATATCAGTCTAGCAGCTATGTATCTATGATATGTGCTAGCTTGCTCTCTGAAGTTGTTTCCCTCTAGAATATGAACAAGGCAAAACTCTATCTTAACTCCTCCTCCATATTTACTGGATTGGTTGAACAGTGCAGAAGAAAACTTCATCTGACAGTTTTTATTTTGTTGTTATGACCAGATGTGGGGCATCCCGCTCAGGTGATTCTTTATGCCTGTGACGTTAGGTTAGTTCTGCTGTAACAATATGCCTGATTTTTGCCCCTGGCTCCTCTCCCCTCAGAGTGGACTGACTCCTCTCCACCTGGTGGCACAGGAAGGCCACGTGGGCATCGCTGACATCCTGGTGAAGCAAGGGGCATCAGTGTATGCTGCCACACGGGTAAGACCACACTCCTGTTGACCTCTGGGACAAGGCAAGGGACACAAAAGTCTCTCTCTGCTCAGTAGCATCCAGCGACACACACTGTACCACTTCTGGAGTCTGTAAACACCTTTCATTTTTAAAGCATCTCAGTAGATAATAGGATATTGCAGTAGAGAATTGCATTCCACCCAACATGAACACTCCTTTGTGCCAGGTTGTAGAAAGTTGGTATAAAGTACACACCTCTGCCTTATTATGACATGCACACTGTTACAGTTCATTGCTATCTGAAGCTAATCTTAAGCTCAGTGAATCTTAAACGCAAGGTCAGTGTGGTATGGGACCTAACAGTAACAGTGCTACATAGTGAACGATGGGGGCTCCATGGCAGATAGAGTATCTGAGACGTGACCTTTCCTCTCCTTAGTATAAATAGCCACTGACTGGTTCTCCTGTCTCAGGGTTACATTACCATCATCATTACACAACCTACGTACCCTCAGGCCAGCTAGGGCCTCCATTACCCTGAAACTCAGTATGTCAACCGCAGAGCATATATGGTAGGAGAGACATACTATAGATATCGTGTAGTGTGTATGTGTTGAATTTGTAATCATGTGACTCGTTAACTGTCACATGATTTCGTTAACTGTCTCGTAGTAAGTCTGTGCTGGTTGTATTGGATACTGATGGGGTCCTAATCTCTCTTTCAGATGGGATACACCCCTCTCCATGTTGCCTGTCACTATGGCAATGTAAAGATGGTGAAGTTCCTCCTGCAGCAGCAGGCCAACGTCAACAGCAAGACCAAGGTGAGCACCTCCCTCTGGACATCAATGGAACTACACTTACACAAAATTATCATTCAATTTTAACAGTGAATCACAGTAAATATGAACTGGCTATGTAATGTGATTCCTTTCATTGTGTCTCATCAGTATGTTAATGTTTGTGTCTCTTTCCCCCAGGTTGGTTACACTGCACTGCACCAGGCAGCCCAACAGGGCCACACAGATATCGTCACCTTACTGCTCAAACATGGAGCCCCACCCAACGAGGTCACCACTGTAAGTACCACTGCTTTTCACTCCCTTTCACTCCTCCACTCATCCCTCGATCCCTCCACCTCACTCTCTTTCTCTCTCTGTCTGTTAGAACGGTACGTCAGCCCTGTCCATCGCCAAGCGTTTGGGGTACATCTCCGTAATCGACGTTCTCAAACTGGTCACAGAGGAGACGGTTTCCATTGTAAGGAGTAAACAAGTACCAACTCTTCAAATATTTATATTACACTCCTTCTGACTCAATGCAGACAATCCTTCCATACTCTTTGTCTCATCTTGAACCTGTCTCTCTTCTCTCTCTCTTCTGCCATTCTCTCCCTCAGACCACCACAGAGAAACATCGTATGAGTTTCCCGGAAACAGTGGATGAGATATTGGACGTATCAGAGGATGAAGGTACACAACACTTACAATAATTTACAGACAGTAGAACACACAAAGACAGATACCCCACAGAACACACTTTCTCCTCTTTTTGGCAAGATAGGAGATATATTGTACTTTAATTTCTTATTAATAAAAATCCTCATATCTTGCAGTACAGTTGGTTGGCAGTCCATTCTGGCTTTAATAATGTATGAACAATTTGAACAGACTTATTGCAAATGATTTTATAATATTGCAGGGCCTCCTAAAATATTCCTCTTTCACCTTTTGATTTTTTTAGGAATTGCACAGCTAACAATGGGTATGACTGTCTCCTTCTCTCTTCTCTGTGCAGTGCTCATAGGTCGTCTTAGAGTGTGTGGCTCCATTTCAAGCTCTTGCCGTCTTTCTCCCTGGTTCTCTTTCTCTCCACCTTCTTTCTCTCCACCTCTTCTTCTACGCCTGGTCCTTTTGGGACTGTCTCTCTCCTGATGTTCAATGTGGTGCATGCGTTTCATGGTTTCATGTCTATAACCTTTCTTTATCCCTCCAGTAACATAGACCTGACTCTCAGTCACTAACTCCCCAGATCAGATGTACTCTACAGTATCATTCTCTCCATGTCACCGCAGCTGGGGGCTAGGGATGGCTGTCCTCACCAGCCTACAGTACTCTAAGAGAAAAGCCCAGTAGTGGAGACTGGACACTCACCCATTCAGTTTATCAAACCATTCACTACAAAAAAAAAAATCAAGGTGAAAATGGAATTCTCTGGTAAAAAAAAATGTGCCAAAGCTACTGTACTGTATCAACATTCCAAGATGTTCCAAGATGTTGATGGTGTTTTCTGGATGTTGTTGTCTTGTTGATGTTGTTGGTTTGATGTCTTTATCAATGTTCCTTCGTTACATCAGCTGTTATTTGTATAGTTTGTGTCTGTAGTCTGTAAAGATGTGTGTGTACGTGCTATGTGTGTTTCCATTGGTGTACATATACTGTGTAAGGAAATGAAAACACAGTGACTGTGAAAAAATACATTTTGCACACAAGTCTTCATTACACCCACGGGTGTCTGATCAACCAGTAAAGTTCACAGCGTAAACATTACAACACCCTTGACAGTGATGTCAGAGGATGTCACACCCTGGTATTTTTAGCTCCATGATAATTAAACTGACAAATTGACACTGTTGGTCTAAAATTAGAAAATAGTCTAGTTGCTGCCTTAAAGACACATATAACCTACTCACTACAATGTTCAAATATATAATAGACAAGTAATATTTTTATATTTAGACAAATGCACTTCTGTTTTTGAAAACATCCTACACACAGCGCTCAAGAGATAAAATTTACTAGGTAGCTCGCTAGCTCTCTAGCTAACGTTTTGTTGCTTGTCCAAAGTCCAACAGCTAGCCTGTGTAGCTAGCTAACGCCAGTCAGCTGAAAGCTTGCTAGCTAACGAACAGGCAAAGAAAGGTAGCTAGCCAATTACTGTAGTTGTTTTAATTAGCTAGGTAGCTAGCTAACATAACGTTATACCAGTCAGATGAGAGCTAATGTTGACTAGGTAGCTAAACAACAAGCGAGGAAAGCTAGCTATATTTTGCCAAGTAAGGTTTTTCATAAGGCTAAAGTCAACATGTGTAAACTGCTGACCTAGACACTTGAGCACAAACAAATATGAACAAATAAGCTAGTGAACATACTTGGTTTCTATGATAGCCAGTTAACATTAGCTAGGTAACTTTAGCTAAGGTAAGACTCTAACATTAGCTAACGCTTATGGCCAGTTCATGCACCACAATATATCATACATTCTTACTCAAAACATAGCTCTAGCTAACGTTAGGTAGCTAACGTAAACTCGTACGTCGCCTTGGTCCGTACAATTGCCCTTATTTTAGTGCCCCAAAAACGTAATACTTCCAGATCAACTGTAATGTCAATACCATTGTAAAGTACAATTTCTCCCCTTTCCAACAGAATCAATTACATTACCTAAACACTGCCCGTTTCTGCATAATTCAAGCAGGCAATGAGCCCCGTCGGGTCTTTTTATAAATGGCGGGTGGGGAAGCGAAACTAATGCGTGATAGTGAGAAGGAGAGATGTCGTGTGGGAAAATTTGCTTTTTTTCACTCGATCTGTCCAACTTATCACCTTATCGCCTCTAAAATGTAAATAAAACACTAGAAATATTTTATATAATGTGTGATTACATACCTATTTGAAGGTTTGTGTCGAATTTGAATCAGGTTTTTAGGGCGGTACTGAAGTGATATTAGAAGTAAACAGCAGCTTTGAGAATGATGATCGCATGCAATGATGACGAAAAAATGACTAGTTATCCCCCCTTACCCCCGTCACTGTCCATTTCTTGTTTTTAAAGGATGAGAGAAGTGCTACACCTGGTGGAGAGAGATTGTAAGACAGAAATAGTTGCTTTATGCGTGCTGTACGTTACGACATGACACGCCACGATGTAACGGAGGGTCCGTTTTTTAAACTTTTCTCCAATACTATAGAGCCATTACCATGTCGATCAACGCTTAAATAGAAACCTAGTTCACACCCTCGATTTTGAAGTCAACACAGTCCCAAATAGTTTTCTTTGTAGCCTCGTTTGAATGTTGCGGTTGCGCACATTTGTACGGAATGGGGTGAGTTTACGTTAGCTAGCTAACGTTAGCTATGTTAAGTTTAAAAATACCAACATTTGAGAAACTGCCATGATGCTCATGTTAGTTTGCATTGCTAGTGCTAGCTACAATCAATGAGATGCATTGCTTAGGTTTACTACCGAACTAGCAAGTGAGTAAGCCAATTTTACCCCAATAAGATTGAACCACAACTCAATGTTGATGTTATATCCTAGCTACATTCTTCCACAAAACATAGCTAAGTTAGCTAGCTAAATAAGTTAAAAGCAGGTTCAAATCCAACGCCAAACTTTGGGAAACTGTCACACAGCTAGCTAGCTATCTTACAATGCATGCAATGGGCATAGCAAAACTAGCTAGGTAGACTACTTCATAGACCAAGCTATGGTAAGATGAGGTAGTAAAAATGCAATGGTTCTGATGATGAACTTAGCTTTATGATGCTTTTGGGAAACTGGGCCCTTGACAATAAATTATGCGAGAGACAAAACACTTTTTTTTAAATTACATAATTTGAAGCACACGTGACATTTTCGAAAGACACCTCATTTAATTTTGTATAATCACCTTCCGATGTAAAAACCATGGAAATTGGTCTGAAGCTGAAAAATAAATTAAATTCACATGAGCACCACAATGCCTACTTCACTTATGCTCTACCAAGGTTTTCCAGCACACAGCTTTGACAGTAGCTATGTTTGTCCATTGTTCTTCAAACAATGTGTGTTCAGGTTACTTAGGATTCAACTCTCAAACAGCCTAATTCATACACTTTACAGTGTCCTGCTATTAAATAATATATATATATAATTAGGCTGTATGTATTTTTAGATATAGGCCTATTGTGAATGTGTATTATTGTTTCTTAGCCTATGTCAATATTACACAGGTAACTGAACAGTTACAGAAATCAGGTGTGGTTTAAGGAAGTGGAACTACAGGCAGGCACCACGTTAATACAATACAAAACAGCTCGCTCCATCAAGCATGATGGGGATGTAAGTATAAAAGCAAAGCTTGCTTTCATATAATAATGAAAAAGTTTGAAAAGGTAGTATAATAGGATTAGTGTGGTGTGTGAAAAATACAATACTTGAACTTGTATGCGGTACAAATCCCATTATTGTGGGAGCACCTCCTCTAAGAGTATTAATTAGGCAGTTTGAGAAGGTTTGAATCCTAAGCAACCTGCATACACATTGTTTGGCATAGCTACTATAGTAGGTCAAAGCTGTGTGCTGGTAAACCTTGGTAGAGCATGGGTGGAGTAGGCATTTTGGTGGTCACCTGAATTTCCTTTCTACTTCGTAATCAGACCAATCCCTGCTTCTCTCTTAAAACATTGTTTTTTGTTTTTAAAATCCATGATGAGTCCTCTATCTATCTCTGTGGTGCCAGTGCACTTGTGTGTCCATGTAGTTGTACTCCATGTACTTTGTGTGTTTTGTCACAGCCAGGACTCTCAGAAGGAGAGAAGAAACCTCTCAACCCTGTTTAAATCAGTTTAATTGTGCCAGATTGGGTCCATGTTGACGTGGACTATGTCTCAAGGGACAGCGAAATCCCAATGGACATGGCTCTAGTGATGTTGTCTTGTTTTAGACTCAGTTCATGTTGGGCCATATTGTAACTCTCCAGATGTTAAAGAAATCTGGGGTATTTTACCATACTTATCCAATATGCTGTGCTCCAAATATTCAACTACTGGAAACAGTTTATAGCTGAAAAGTATATGAACACATCACATTTGAGATGAATATTGAACAAAGTGTAGGGGCCATTTTATTTCTGTCTTTCTCCATGTTTTCTCTCTCCATCTGCCTTTGTGTCTCACTGTGACCGTGGCTTCACTAAATCTCTTGCCATTGACACATGTACAGCATTAACACATGCACAGTGTGTGGAGTGTAGTGGCCCGTTAACTCACCAACCTAACTACTATATAAACCATGTGTTATATTTACTGAACTCATTCTATGCTCTCTAACTCTGACTCACATGTTTCAGTTATCTTGTATGTGTCTTTATCTATTACACCCCTCTGACCCGGTCTGTCCTCTCTCTCTGCCCTTCCTGTTGTTGTCTGAAGGGGAGGAGCTTTTGGGGACGGAAGGAGCCAGGTACATGAAGATGGATGACTTGAAGGACCATGATGACGATTTCCTGTCACCCAAGAAATCTATGGAGTACGAGAGAGGGCTGGGCACTGTGTAGGGGGCCTAGAGTGGGGGGGTAGAAGGAGGGGGTTAGAGTGTGAGTGAATGGGGGTACATTGATAGTAAAAGAAGGGTGGAGGTATTGTAAAGAACGGGGAATGGATGGGTTAAAGCTATATTGGGATGTAGGAAGTGGAATGAGAATATATCCCCTACACACTCCTTGTTTTCTTCCGTCCAACAGCAACTACTCGCCTGCCATTCCCAGGATCCCTTGTGTCTCCCCAGAGATGGTCCACCTAAAGGAGCATGAGATGGAGCAGGTACAGAACAAACTGGTTAGGTTCAATCCCATGAGGTTGCCATATTATTAATGAAAACATTTGTATCGCTGTAACCCTGTGGAGGGTGAATAGAAAAGTAAAAATGCTTTTTCTGTCTATATTTTAGGTACACACTCCAATGCCATTACATAGGGAGTATGATGACGACTCCCTGATCCCCAGCAGTCCAGCTACAGAGACTTCTGACAACGTCAGTCCTGTGGCCAGCCCCATACACACAGGGTCAGTACACAACCCTAACCCTAAGTCTAACCCATACACACAGGGTCAGTACACAACCCTAACCCTAAGTCTAACCCATACACACAGGGTCAGTACACAACCCTAACCCTAAGTCTAACCCATACACACAGGGTCAGTACACAACTCTAACCCTAAGTCTAACCCATACACACAGGGTCAGTACACAACCCTAACCCTAAGTCTAACCCATACACACAGGGTCAGTACACAACTCTAACCCTAAGTCTAACCCATACACACAGGGTCAGTACACAACCCTAACCCTAAGTCTAACCCATACACACAGGGTCAGTACACAACCCTAACCCTAAGTCTAACCCATACACACAGGGTCAGTACACAACCCTAACCCTAAGTCTAACCCATACACACAGGGTCAGTACACAACCCTAACCCTAAGTCTAACCCATACACACAGGGTCAGTACACAACCCTAACCCTAAGTCTAACCCATACACACAGGGTCAGTACACAACCCTAACCCTAAGTCTAACCCATACACACAGGGTCAGTACACAACCCTAACCCTAAGTCTAACCCATACACACAGGGTCAGTACACAACTCTAACCCTAAGTCTAACCCATACACACAGGGTCAGTACACAACCCTAACCCTAAGTCTAACCCATACACACAGGGTCAGTACACAACCCTAACCCTAAGTCTAACCCATACACACAGGGTCAGTACACAACCCTAACCCTAAGTCTAACCCATACACACAGGGTCAGTACACAACCCTAACCCTAAGTCTAACCCATACACACAGGGTCAGTACACAACCCTAACCCTAAGTCTAACCCATACACACAGGGTCAGTACACAACCCTAACCCTAAGTCTAACCCATACACACAGGGTCAGTACACAACTCTAACCCTAAGTCTAACCCATACACACAGGGTCAGTACACAACCCTAACCCTAAGTCTAACCCATACACACAGGGTCAGTACACAACCCTAACCCTAAGTCTAACCCATACACACAGGGTCAGTACACAACCCTAACCCTAAGTCTAACCCATACACACAGGGTCAGTACACAACCCTAACCCTAAGTCTAACCCATACACACAGGGTCAGTACACAACCCTAACCCTAAGTCTAACCCATACACACAGGGTCAGTAGACACAGCCATGTGTGTGTCCATCCTACCCTGCCTGTAGGCCTACACTGACAAATGCCTTATGTTGTCCATAAATCAATCTCTAAGAGTGACAATAGAAACGTTATTATACCGTGCAGTAATGTGAGGCATGTCTCTTGTCAGGTTCCTAGTGAGTTTCATGGTGGATGCTCGGGGCGGCTCGATGCGAGGCAGCAGACACAACGGTTTGCGTGTCATCATCCCTCCACGGACCTGTGCCGCCCCCACACGTATAACCTGCCGTCTGGTCAAGCCCCAGAAACTCCCCACCCCTCCCCCCCTGGTGGAGGGAGAGGGCCTGGCCAGCCGTATCATCTCTCTGGGCCCAGCCAGCATGCAGTTCCTAGGGTGAGGACTTTAATAAACACAATATAGAGTATTGAAGAGAGGACAGGTGCATGAGTTGTCAACAAAAGACAATAGGTCAAATTTTGAGATCAGGATAAAAATTGTGTTCCACCTTCTGTGAGGGTATCCCCTAATTCAGGGGTGTCAAACATACGGCTAATTACATTGTGAGAATGACGTTTGAAGCCTCATTGATGTGTGTCTCTGTGTCTGTGTGTGTCTGTCAGGCCTGTGATCGTGGAGATCCCACACTTTGCAGCTCTGGGTCGAGGGGACCGGGAGCTGGTGGTTCTGAGGAGTGAGAATGGCTCTGTTTGGAAGGAACACCGCAATCGCTACGGGGACGATGTGCTGGAGACTATCCTCAATGGGATGGATGAAGGTAGTAGAATGAGAAGTTCTACTAACTCAGTCAGACCTATTACAGTCCCTGATAATGGCCTGTTTGGTGATTATTAGTGCTTTCTTATCGGTACTGTATCAGTATTCTCCACTCTTATTGACCGCTCTGTTCTGCCTGTTTATTCCTTTAGATCTGGAGAGCCAGGAGGAGCTTGGGAAGAAGCGTATCCGACGAATCATCTCCACTGACTTCCCCCTCTACTTTGCTGTGGTGTCGCGTGTCCAGCAGGAGAGTGACCTGATTGGCCCAGAGGGGGGTCAACTGACCAGTAAGCTGGTGCCGATGGTCCAGGCTACGTTCCCTGAGACAGCGGTCACCAAGCGAGTCCGTCTGGGCCTGCAGGTGAGATGGGAGGATGAGGAGGAAGAAGCAGGAGGAAGACATTATAGTTAGTGCCTGCCTGTATGACCAAGCATGCTATATGCAGGGTTGGGGAGTAACTACATTACAGTTACATGTAATCTGTTTGTTTTTTTACTGTAACTAATCAGTTACTTTACCAGCAAAAATATTGGAATCAGATTACAGATAATTTAAAACATATATGATTTCTTCTTGGATTACTTTTAAATTCAAAAAGGATGTTTGCAAAAATATATTTTGACACCTTTCTGTTTTCTCAATGACAATAATTCAGCATTAAAAAAAGGTGCAAGTTTAAGTTTGTTCCACCTGAGCGAGTCTGACCACAAGTCAGAGACCACTATGATGACACATCAAATGCGTTTAATGGATCCTTTGTCTTCTTCTAATGCCTGTTAAGGGGAAAGTTATCCAAAAGTGTCGGAAAGTAATTAAGTTACTGAGTTTAGGTAATCCAAACGTTACGTTACTGATTACCATTTTGGACAGGTAACTAGTAACTGTAACAGACTACTATTAGAAAGTAACCTACTCAACCCTAGCTATATGTATGCTATATATATTTGGTTTGATCAGCACATTTTATATAAATGTTTTCCTTGCCAAGGAAATTGCCTTTTTCTTTGTTCTACACACAAACAATGAGATTTACTACATACACGTAGTACAGTAGTCACTTAACAGTGGGAATATTAACCTTCAAAGTTTATATGGGGCTGTTTTTGAAAGGGCATCATCTAGTCACCAATGTTTGCAAATGATTATGCCAGTATCCTAAAGCTTAATGCATCATTCACTAATGTGGTTATGTTCTATAACTATAGTCATGGTTACATAATGCAGAGGTACCTTGTTACAGTGAATGTTCCTTAGCAGCATGCCTGTTATGATCAGAGTGGAGAGTGGTTTTGATTTGATTTCATTCCAGTGGTTTTATTGGCCTACATACTGAAGTAGTCTCATATTTTGAGGGAAATATGTGTATGTTACGGTGAACATGGCACAGCATGAACTTCACCATGCATGGACCTTCCATCTCCCCTGCTGCTTTGGAGCATCCGCTGTGCTCCAGTACATGCAGCCTGTAGAGCTGTGAATGTAGAGCCTCGTAACCCCAGTCCTAGCTTTACGCTAGCAGATACGCTAACCTTTTCAAAGGTTATACTAAGTGAGGCAGTTCACGTGAATGTGTAGCGAGGTTTAGACATTCATTGTCAATGTACACTGAGTGTGCAATTAAGTGATAATGCCCAAGAAGACGGTGTTTGGTGGATATACGTACTAGCAAGGGTGTTGTCAGGCCCGAGATGAAGTCGAGGACCGGCAAACCATGCCAATCTATCCTCCAAACATCGGCTTCAAGGGCATTATCACTTTTATACAACGGGTTACCAACATATTAGAATAATGATTTACACATTTTCATTAAACACATTTGTATTAATTTATTAAGATACAGTTCATCCTTCCACAAGATATAGTCCCGACACAAATATAGGGTTGCTACCCAAGCCGGCTGGTCGTTTGTACTATCAATTCTGTTTGGTTGCCAGAGACGCGACCCAGTCGTTATGTCTTTTTAATCTCTATCTATGGACGCGACCCAGTCGTTCATTCTAAATGTTCTACTGCCATACTGGCTGGCAACGTTCTTATCCCTTCCTTGCTAGCTAACCAACTACGGCTAACTTACTGTCACGTCAAATAGTGCAGCCAGAATAACAACAAAGTAGATGCATTTGTATTTGTTTAAACTATTTTCTAGTGATTTATTTGGTACATCCATAACAATGAGCTAATGAGGAGCAATTTCACCTGGCATAGAAAATGTGCTCTCTTGTCAGGACACTGTTGTTCAGAGGAGCTAGCCAACAACACAGCTAACACAATCACTTCAAAATGAAGCTGGAAAGACTGCAAACTAGCTGCACTTCGTTTCATTTGACCTGTTTTCTATTGATATTTATTTGTTCATATCCATAAAAATTATGCTGATTCATGATTTTCTCAATCCATGACTCAATTGTCTCAAGGCTTAAAAATCCTCATTTAACCTGTCTCCTCCCCTTTATCTACACTGTGTCTCCTCCCCTTTATCTACACTGATTGAAGTGGATTTAACAAGGGACATCAATAAGGGATCATAGCTTTCACCTGGATTCACCTGGTCAGGCAATGTCATGGAATGACCTTAATGACCTTAGTGATCACTGTTTCACAGCCTGTGTTCGTAAAGGCTGCTCAGTGAAACGACCTATCCTGATTTGTCATAGACGCTTGCTAAAAAACTAAAATGATCAAGCCTTCCTTCATGACCTGGCCTCTGTAAAATGGTATAGAATCAGCTTGATCCCCTCTGTCGACGACACTTGGACCTTCTTTTTTTGATATTTTCGGGGGTATTGTTAACAAACACGCCCCCATAAAGAAAATGAGAATTAAAAACGAGTTCAGCCCCTTGTTCGAAAGTGATCTTGCAGAGTTACTCCACCTCAAGAATTGCATTTGGTGCTAAAGGAGCTCCTTAAACTTGACCCCCCAAAAAAACATCTGGGTCAGATGGTTTAGACCCTTTCTTCTGTAAGGATGCTGCCCATATCGTCGCAAAGCCTATACCAACCTTTTTAACCTGTCTCTCCTTTCTGGGGAGGTTCCCATTGCTTGGAAGGCAGCCACAGTTCGTCCTTTATTTAAAGGGGGAGATCAGGCTGATCCTAACTGTTAAAGTCCTATTTATATTTTGCCCTGTTTATCATAAGTGCTGGAAAAACTTGTCAATAATCAACTGACTGGCTTTCTCGATAGTATTCTTGATAGTACAGTAGTCTATAGTATTCTCTTGGGTATGCAATCTGGTTTCCGCTCAGGTTATGGATATGTCACTGCAACCTTAAAGGTCCTCAATGATGTCACCATTGCCCTTGATTCTAAGCAATATTGTGCTGCTATTTTTATTGACTTGTCCAAAGCTTTTGATACGGTAGACCATTCCATTCTTGTGGGCCGGCTAAGGAGCATTGGTGTCTCTGAGGGGTCTTTGGCTTGGTTTGCTAACTACCTCTCTCAAAGAGTGCAGTGTATAAAGTCAGAAAAGCTGCTGTCTCAGCCACTGCCTGTCACCAAGGGAGTACCCCAAGGCTCAATCCTAGGACACACGCTCTTCTCAATTTACATCAACAACATAGCTCAGGCAGTAGGAAGCTCTCTCATCCATTTATATGCAGATGATACAGTCTTATACTCAGCTGGCCCCTCCCCTGATTTTGTGTTAAATGCTCTACAACAAAGCTTTCTTAGTGTCCAAAAACCTCAAATCAAATCAAATAAAGTTTATTTGTCACGTGCGCCGAATACAACGGGTGTAGACCTTACAATGAAATGCTTACTTACAGGCTCTAACCAATAGTGCAAAAAAGGTATTAGGTGAACAATAGGTAGGTAAAGAAATAAAACAACAGTAAAAAGACAGGCTATATAGAGTAGCGAGGCTATAAAAGTAGCGAGGCTACATACTGACACCGGTTAGTCAGGCTGATTGAGGGAGTATGTACATGTAGATATGGTTAAAGTGACTATGCATATATAATGAACAGAGAGTAGCAGTAGCATAAAAGAGGGGTTGGCGGGTGGTGGGTGGGACACAATGCAGATAGCCCAGTTAGCCAATGTGCGGGAGCACTGGTTGGTCGGCCCAATTGAGGTAGTATGTACTTGAATGTATAGTTAAAGTGACTATGCATATATGATAAACAGAGAGTAGCAGCAGTGTAAAAAGAGTGCTTGGTTGGGGGGGGGGGCTCACAATGCAAATAGTCTGGGTAGCCATTTGATTACCTGTTCAGGAGTCTTATGGCTTGGGGGTAAAAACTGTTGAGAAGCCTTTTTGTCCTAGACTTGGCACTTCGGTACCGCTTGCATTGCGGTAGTAGAGAGAATAGTCTATGACTGGGGTGGCTGGGGTCTTTGACAATTTTTAGGGCCTTCCTCTGACACCGCCTGGTGTAGAGGTCCTGGATGGCAGGCAGCTTAGCCCCAGTGATGTACTGGGCCATACGCACTACCCTCTGTAGTGCCTTGCGGTCAGAGGCCGAGCAATTGCCATACCAGGCAGTGATGTAACCAGTCAGGATGCTCTCGATGTTGCAGCTGTAGAACCTTTTGACGATCTCAGGACCCATGCCAAATCTTTTTCGTTTCCTGAGGGGGAATAGGCTTTGTCGTGCCCTCTTCACGACTGTCTTGGTGTGTTTGGACCATTTTAGTTTGTTGTTGATGTGGACACCAAGGAACTTGAAGCTCTCAACCTGCTCCACTGCAGCCCCGTCGTAGTCCTGTAGTCCACAATCATCTCCTTAGTCTTGGTTACGTTGAGGGATAGGTCGTTATTCTGGCACCACCCGGCCAGGTCTCTGAGCTCCTCCCTATAGGCTGTCTTGTCGTTGCCGGTGATCAGGCCACTGTTGTGTCGTCTGCAAACCCAATGATGGTGTTGGAGTCATGCCTGGCCATGCAGTCGTGGGTGAACAGGGAGTACAGGAGGGGACTGAGCACGCACCACTGGGGAGCTCCAGTGTTGAGGATCAGCATGGCAGAAGTGTTGCTACCTACCTTCACCACCTGGGGGCGGCCCGTCAGGAAGTCCAGGATCCAGTTGCAGAGGGAGGTGTTTAGTCCCAGGATCCTTAGCTTAGTGATGAGCTTTGAGGGTACTATGGTGTTGAACGCTGAGCTGTAGTCAATGAATAGCATTCTCACATAAGTGTTCCTTTTGTCCAGGTGGGAAAGGGCAGTGTGGAGTGCAATAGAGATTGCATCATCTGTGGATCTGTTTGGGCGGTATGCAAATTGGAGTGGGTCTAGTGTTTCTGGGATAATGGTGTTGATGTGAGCCATTCCCAACATTTCAAAGCACTTCATGGCTACGAACGTGAGTGCTACAGGTCTGTAGTCATTTAGGCAGGTTGCCTTTGTGTTCTTGGGCACAGGGACTATGGTGGTCTGCTTGAGACATGTTGGTATTACAGACTCAATCAGGGACATGTTGAAAATGTCAGTGAAGACACCTGCCAGTTGGTCAGCACATGCCAGGAGCACACGTCCTGGTAATCCGTCTGGCCCCGCAGCCTTGTGTATGTTGACCTGTTTAAAGGTCTTACGTCGGCTACGGAGAGCGTGATCACACAGTCGTCCGGAACAGCTGATGCTCTCATGCATGCCTCAGTGTTGCTTGCCTCGAAGCGAGCATAGAAGTGATTTAGCTCATCTGGTAGGCTCGTGTCACTGGGCAGCTCGTGGCTGTGCTTCCCTTTGTAGTCTGTAATAGTTTTCAAGCCCTGCCACATAAGACGAGCGTCGGAGCCGGTGTAGTATGATTCAATCTTAGCCCTGTATTGACGCTTATACTTTTCTGTAAACTGGTCATCTCTGTATACCTGTTGCAAGACCCACTGGTTGATGCTTATTTATAGAAACCCTCTTAGGCCTCAATCCCCCCTATCTGAGATATCTACTACAGCCCTCATTCTCCACATACAACACCCGTTCTGCCAGTCACATTATGTTAAAGGTCCCCAAAGCACACACATCCCTGGGTCGCTCCTCTTTTCAGTTTGCTGCAGCTAGCGGCTGGAACGAGCTGCAACAAACACTCAAACTGGACAGTTTAATCTCAATCTCTTCATTCAAAGACTCAATCATTGACACTCTTACTGACAGTTGTGGCTGCTTTGTGTGATGTATTGTTGTCTCTACCTTCTTGACCTTTGTGCTGTTGACTTTGCCCAGTAATGTTTGTGCCATGTTTTGTGCTGCTACCATGTTGTGTTGCTACCATGTTGTTGTTATAATGTGTTGCTACCATGCTGTGTTGTCATGTGTTGCTGCCTTGTTATGTTGTCTTAGGTCTCTCTTTATGTAGTGTTGTGTCTCTCTTGTTGTAATGTGGGTTTTGTCCTATATTTATATTGTAATTATTCCTTTTTTTTTTTAAATCCCAGGCCCACGTAACCCCACAGGAGGCCTTTTGCCTTTTGGTATGCCGTCATTGTAAATAATAATTTGTTCTTAACTGACTTGCCTAGTTAAATAAATGTTAAATAAAAATACAAATAAAATGGAAAGAGCAGGTGTTCCTAATGTTTTGTACACTCAGTGTAGGTTGTAAATGTTTTAATTTGTTTTATGAACAACACTGATGAATAAAGAAATGCTCTGTGTCTTTTCAAGTTGTTTGTATGTTTTGGTATGGTATAAAATTGCATTTTATTGACCATAGACTTCTCTTTCTCTTCATCCTTCATTTCTCCCATTTGATTTATTTACCTGTCCATTGTCATCCATTACATCATTACATACCTCATATTATCTCTCTTCTTTTCTCATCCTATTTCTCTCTACATTGCTATCAATCTGTTTATCCTTTTATCAATCTCTCTTCTCCACACTCATCCACCACATCATCATCCCTCTTTCCACACATCCTCTCCCCTCTAACCTCAGGCCCAACCAGTCCCAGACGAGCTTGTTGCCAAGCTGCTGGGTAACCAGGCAACCTTCAGCCCCGTGGTGACTGTGGAGCCACGGCGACGCAAGTTCCACCGGCCCATCGGCCTGTGCATCCCCCTGCCCCCCTCCTGGAGAGAGAGCCCCCGGGACTCTGGGGAGGGGGACACCACCAGCCTGCGCCTGCTGTGCAGTGTCATCGGTACGCCAACACTGTCTGTCACACTTTAGCAAGCCTGACTGAGGCCTTATGGGGGACTAATGACACAGTGAAACTGTATTACTTAAGGAATAGTTTAATGGTGCCCCTTAATAGTGCCATGTGGCACTGATGGTAGAGCATTGCCCTTGCAACGGCAGGGTTGTGGGTTCAATTCCCACGGGGAACCAGTACGAAAAAAGTATGAAAATGTGTAAAATCACTACTGCAAGTCGCTCTGGATAGGAGCGTCTGCTAAATCATGTAAATGTACAATTTAGAGTAAACTATGAGTTAGACTGCATGAACACCTCAAAGAAGGAAATTGGTTGAACATGTGATTCAATGTCTCTCATCTGTGGGATAGGATCCACATTTATGTAGGTCTGCAAGCCAGAGAAAAAGCAATGTCATTACTATACTGAGAAACTGTTAATTATCTTAATTACGATGACGAAGGTGATATGGTGAAGTTAAATCCCCTCGCATGAATGAATTACATTTTATTTTTGTGTCAAATCTCCATTTGCCAACCAATATTTTACAGGATTAATTGACACAAACATTACAATGATTCACAGTGATAATTCAGTCAGTGATACTTATTCCGATGTTCTGCACCTCATAAAAAATGAAAAATAAATCAATACATAATAGTAGATAAGATTATCCAAGCAACAATAGTAGCCCTAGAGTAGTAAAAAAGTTTAAATAAAAAAATTCTGATAAATAATACAGAAAAATTAAACGGAAAGCGTTTATCCGGGTCTGACACAAAGAGAAGATGAGACAGGCCTACACACAATCTATATACATACAGTTGAAGTCAGAAGTTTACATATACCTCAGCCAAATACATTTAGACTCAGTTTTTCACAACTCCTGACATTTAATCCTAGTAAAAATTCCCTGTCTTAGGTCAGTTAGGATCACCACTTTATTTTAAGAATGTGAAATGTCAGAATAATAGTGGAGAGAGTGATTTATTTCAGCTTTTATTTCTTTCATCACATTCCCAGTGGGTCAGAAGTTTACATACACTCAATTAGTATTTGGTAGCATTGCCTTTATATTGTTTAACTTGAGTCAAACGTTTCGGGTAGCCTTCCACAAGCTTCCCACAATAAGTTGGGTGAATTCTAGCCCATTCCTCCTGACAGAGCAGGTGTAACTGAGTCAGGTTTGTAGGCCTCCTTGCTCGCACACGCTTTTTCAGTTCTGCCCACAAATCTTCTATAGAATTGAGGTCAGGGCTTTGTGATGGCCACTCCAATACCTTGACTTTGTTGTCCTTAAGCCATTTTACCACAACTTTAGAAGTATGCTTGGGGTCATTGTCCATTTGGAGACCCATTTGCGACCATGCTTTAACTTCCTGACTGATGTCTTGAGATGTTGCTTCAATATATCCACATCATTTTCCAGCCTCATGATGCCATCTATTTTGTGAAGTGCACCAGTCCCTCCTGCAGCAACGCACCCCCACAACATGAAGCTGCCACCCCTGTGCTTCACGGTTGGGATGGTGTTCTTCGGCTTGCAAGCCTCCCCCTTTTCCCTCCAAGCATAACAATGGTCATTATGGCCAAACAGTTCTATTTTTGTTTCATCAGACCACGGACATTACTCCAAAAAGTACGATCTTTGTCCCCATGTGCAGTTGCAAACCGTAGTCTGTTTTTTTTATGGGGGTTTTGGCGCAGTGGCTTCTTCCTTGCTGAGCGGCCTTTCAGGTTATGTCGATATTGGACTCGTTTTACTGTGGATATAGTTACTGTTGTACCTGTTTCCTCCAGCATCTTCACAAGGTCATTTGCTGTTGTTCTGGGATTGATTTGTACCTTTCGCACCAAAGTACATTTATCTCTAGGATACAGAATGCGTCTCCTTCCTGAGCAGTATGACGGCTGCGTCGTCCCATGGTGTTAATACTTGCGTACTATTGTTTGTACAGATGAACGTGGTACCTTCAGGCATTTGGAAATTGCTCCCAAGGATGAACCAGATTTGGAGGTCTACAAAAAATATTCTGAGGTCTTGGCTGATTTCTTTTGATTTTCCCATGATGTCAAGCAAAGAGGCACTGAGTTTGAACGTAGGCCTTGAAATACATCCACAGGTACACCTCCAATTGACTCAAATGATGTCAATTAGCCTATCAGATGCTTCTAAAGCCATGACATAATTTTCTGGAATTTTCCAAGCTGTTTAAAGGCACAGTCAACTTAGTGTATGTAAACGTCTGACACAATGGAATTGTGATACAGTGAATTATAAGTGAAATTCTGTCTGTAAACATTTGTTGGAAAAATGACTTGTGTCGTGCACAAAGTAGAAGTCCTAACTGACTTGCCAGAACTATAGTTTGTTAACAAGAAATTTGTGGAGTGGTTGAAAAACGAGTTTTAATGACTCCAACCTAAGTGTATGTAAACTTCCGACATCAACTGTACGGGCACTTTGCTATATGTCTGGAAAGAAATATTTGTATAATTTAATTATAGGTCACCTTTTCTTTTATTCCAGGCTTGATCTGAATTTTCAGCAAGCGAAAATGCTCAAAGAAGAAAAAAACATTTCAGTTTCTCCTCATCACTCAGCCACATAATGCCAGGGTGTATCTGCTGGGCTTTCTGGAATAATGAAAAGTGCATAATCGTGGTACAAAAGGACAATAGAGGATAGAATTAATTTCATTCTCTGTCTCTTCAAGGTCACAGTGGTTAACCTACATAGTCTTTCCTGGAAAAGGTCACACATTTCAGTTGCCCAGGCTCCCCCTATGGAGTGATCCCATTGAAACCTTGCTGGCTATTCTGGCAATTGGCATGCCTGCCATCTCACCTCACAGGGTTCCTAGCCCATGTTTCAAGTATAGGCCGAAAACTTGTTGTTATGCGGAGTGGAACAGGGGAACCCAAGAGCAGACTCAGACGAGGAGACTGGGATGAAGTAACCAAGGTATTTATTGACACACAGGGGAGATGGAGTGCAGGTCAGGGGAAGCTCGGGCGGGTTGCTGGAAACCAGGTGAGGAGGCTGAGGCTGGAGCGAGAGGGGTTGAGGTAAGGGTAAGCAGGTCCGAAGGGGAATCCAAGGGAGCAGTAGAGTGGGGAATCCAGGACAGAGTAGCAGGATGACGAGACATGGGACTGGAAACAGGGACCAGAGTCAGAGCGGGCTGAACTGTAGCGGAGAGGAAAACAGCGTCAGGCAAGGAAAACAGGCACAACAGGATAACAGGATCTGAATAGTAACAACCGGCTAGAAACGTAGACTGGAAGCATGGAAGTGGCAGGGCTGAGTATTTGTAGAGGTCACGATTATGGAACAGGTTGCAGCTGGTGGGGATCTGCTCTGACTCCAGCACACCTGTCTCCGCCCACACAATCACACAGAGAGAGAGAGAAGGGGAGAGGTAGAGAGTACTGGGGGAGTGGCGGCAGGTCAAGGAGACACAGGATGAGAGGTAGAGGGCGTTGCAGGAGCAGATGTGACACTTGTGAACAAACCTAAACAATGACATACTGCTCTATTATGGATATGTTGGTTTTTGAGATACAGTACCTCTTAGAATGCCACAGTCCTGCTGAATGAGGTTTAGGATGTCAACTTGTGTGTCTAATTTACATGATTGCATGTTTAATATACCTTTTTCTCAACCCAATCTCCAATTTAAACGTTAACCTATTGCATAACTGCAGTAATAGAATTACGCCAGGGCATGATGTTTTAATTACACCAGGTGTTGTCGTATTTTAGCTGTCAGTCAAACTCCTCAAAAGTTAAACTAAAACTTAAGTTTAGGGATTAATTCCGAATGGTGAAGGTTAGCGTTAGGGATAGGGTTAAACTTAAGTGATGTCATTAATTCCGAATGGTTATGGTTAGGGTTAAGGTTTGGGAAAGGCTTAAAAAAAAGAAAGAGTGTCTTACACTGGGATTAAACAAGCAACCTTCGTAGCCGGAGTCTGCCATAAAAATGCCCATCCTCCATCCACCATCCCTGTCCACAATGCCCTAGCAAGCCGCAAGCCTACTAAAAGGTAATAGGTGCTCATGTTGCCCCTAGTGAAATGTATAGCGTTCACATTTCGCCACCTCCAAACATAATCTGGTACCTGCAGAATCGGCACCTCCTGGCGTATTCTAGAAGAGAATGGGCTGCTTTTTCTCCTCCTTCCTATGTCTTTGTGTAACTGATGTCTCTTCCTTCTCTCCAGGTGGCACAGCCCCAGCCCAGTGGGAGGACATCACTGGTACCACCAAGCTCATATATAGCAAAGACTGTGCCAACTTCACAACCAATGTGTCAGCACGGTAAGTATAGTGTAGCAACTCACTCACTAGCATTCATGTTAATTAGACACATCCTAAATCTCACAATCTAAACCTCAATCCAGCTCTTTTTGTTACTTGAGAGCAGTTATTAAAATATGCTGATCTCAAGGGATCCAATCATGAGTAACTTAAGGGTTGCCATAAGTCCTACACAATGGTGTCTCTTCTCAGGTTCTGGCTGGCTGACTGTCCTAGGACAGCCGAGGCTGTGTCATTCTCCAACCTCCTGTATCGAGAGCTCTCAGCTGTGCCCTACATGGCCAAGTTTGTGGTGTTTGCCAAGATGAACGAGGTCCGTGAGGGCCGCCTGCGCTGCTACTGCATGACTGATGACAAGATGGACAAAACCCTGGAGCAACACGAGAACTTCAGTGAGGTGGCCCGCAGTCGTGACATCGAGGTCAGTACAGGGAGTCATAATGATGGTTATCGTGATTATGTCATTTTTTATTAGCTTCAGCTTCAGAGGCACTGTAAAGTGAGTGGAGTGAGTGGATCAGTCTGTGTATAACCCTCTCAGGTGATGGAGGGAATGCCGCTGCACTTGGAGTGTTCTGGGAACCTGGTCCCAGTGAGGAAGGCTACCCAGCAGCCTCGCTGTTTCAGCTTCCAGGCCTTCAAAGACAACAGACTCCCCGTCTCAGTCAAGGTGCTTAACCCTCCATCTCTGTGTCTTCATCCCTCTCTCCATTACTCCCTCCCTCTCTGGAATGTCATCCCTCTCTCCATTACTCCCTCCCTCTCTGTCTTCATCCCTCTCTCCATTACTCCCTCCCTCTCTGTCTTCATCCCTCTCTCCATTACTCCCTCCCTCTCTGGAATGTCATCCCTCTCTCCATTACTCCCTCCCTCTCTGGAATGTCATCCCTCTCTCCATTACTCCCTCCCTCTCTGGAATGTCATCCCTCTCTCCATTACTCCCTCCCTCTCTGTGTCTTCATCCCTCACTCCATTACTTCCTCCCTCTCTGTGACTTCATCCCTCTCTCCATTACTCCCTCCCTCTCTGGAACTTCATCCCTCACTCCATTACTCCCTCCCTCTCTGTGTCTTCATCCCTCACTCCATTACTCCCTCCCTCTCTGTCTTCATCACTCTCTCCATTACTCCCTCCCTCTCTGGGACTTCATCCCTCTCTCTCTCTGGGACTTCATCCCTCTCTCCATTACTCCCTCCCTCTCTGTGTCTTCATCCCTCACTCCATTACTCCCTCCCTCTCTGTCTTTATCCCTCACTCCATTACTCCATCCCTCTCTGTGTCTTCATCCCTCACTCCATTACTCCCTCTCTCTCTGTGTCTTCATCCCTCACTCCATTACTTCCTCCTTCTCTGTGTCTTCATCCCTCTCTCCATTACTCCCTCCCTCTCTGTGTCTTCATCCCTCACTCCATTACTCCCTCCCTCTCTGTGTCTTCATCCCTCACTCCATTACTCCCTCCCTCTCTGTCTTTATCCCTCTCTCCATTACTCCCTCCCTCTCTGTGTCTTCATCCCTCTCTCCATTACTCCCTCCCTCTCTCTGTCTTCATCCCTCACTCCATTACTCCCTCTCTCTCTGGGACTTCATCCCTCTCTCCATTACTCCCTCCCTCTCTGTGACTTCATCCCTCACTCCATTACTCCCTCTCTCTCTGTGTCTTCATCCCTCACTCCATTACTCCCTCCCTCTCTGTGTCTTCATCCCTCTCTCCATTACTTCCTCCTTCTCTGTGTCTTCATCCCTCTCTCCATTACTCCCTCCCTCTCTGTGTCTTCATCCCTCCCTCCATTACTCCCTCCCTCTCTGTGTCTTCATCCCTCACTCCATTACTCCCTCTCTCTCTGGGACTTCATCCCTCTCTCCATTACTCCCTCCCTCTCTGTGTCTTCATCCCTCACTCCATTACTCCCTCCCTCTCTGTCTTCATCACTCTCTCCATTACTCCCTCCCTCTCTGGGACTTCATCCCTCTCTCTCTCTGGGACTTCATCCCTCTCTCCATTACTCCCTCCCTCTCTGTGTCTTCATCCCTAACTCCATTACTCCCTCCCTCTCTGTCCTTATCCCTCACTCCATTACTCCCTCCCTCTCTGTGTCTTCATCCCTCACTCAATTACTCCCTCTCTCTCTGGGACTTCATCCCTCTCTCCATTACTCCCTCTCTCTCTGTGTCTTCATCCCTCACTCCATTACTTCCTCCTTCTCTGTGTCTTCATCCCTCTCTCCATTACTCCCTCTCTCTCTGGGACTTCATCCCTCTCTCCATTACTCCATCCCTCTCTGTGTCTTCATCCCTCTCTCCATTACTCCCTCTCTCTCTGTGTCTTCATCCCTCACTCCATTACTTCCTCCTTCTCTGTGTCTTCATCCCTCTCTCCATTACTCCCTCTCTCTCTGTGTCTTCATCCCTCACTCCATTACTTCCTCCTTCTCTGTGTCTTCATCCCTCTCTCCATTACTCCCTCTCTCTCTGGGACTTCATCCCTCTCTCCATTACTCCATCCCTCTCTGTGTCTTCATCCCTCTCTCCATTACTCCCTCTCTCTCTGTGTCTTCATCCCTCACTCCATTACTTCCTCCTTCTCTGTGTCTTCATCCCTCTCTCCATTACTCCCTCTCTCTCTGTGTCTTCATCCCTCACTCCATTACTCCCTCCCTCTCTGTGTCTTCATCCCTCACTCCATTACTCCCTCTCTCTCTGGGACTTCATCCCTCTCTCCATTACTCCCTCCCTCTCTGTGTCTTCATCCCTCACTCCATTACTCCCTCCCTCTCTGTCTTCATCACTCTCTCCATTACTCCCTCCCTCTCTGGGACTTCATCCCTCTCTCTCTCTGGGACTTCATCCCTCTCTCCATTACTCCCTCCCTCTCTGTGTCTTCATCCCTCACTCCATTACTCCCTCCCTCTCTGTCTTTATCCCTCACTCCATTACTCCCTCCCTCTCTGTGTCTTCATCCCTCACTCAATTACTCCCTCTCTCTCTGGGACTTCATCCCTCTCTCCATTACTCTCTGTGTCTTCATCCCTCACTCCATTACTCCCTCTCTCTCTGGGACTTCATCCCTCTCTCCATTACTCCCTCTCTCTCTGGGACTTCATCCCTCTCTCCATTACTCCCTCCCTCTCTGTGTCTTCATCCCTCACTCCATTACTCCCTCCCTCTCTGTCTTCATCACTCTCTCCATTACTCCCTCCCTCTCTGTGTCTTCATCCCTCTCTCTCTCTGGGACTTCATCCCTCTCTCCATTACTCCCTCCCTCTCTGTGTCTTCATCCCTCACTCCATTACTCCCTCCCTCTCTGTCTTTATCCCTCACTCCATTACTCCCTCCCTCTCTGTGTCTTCATCCCTCACTCCATTACTCCCTCTCTCTCTGGGACTTCATCCCTCTCTCCATTACTCCCTCTCTCTCTGTGTCTTCATCCCTCACTCCATTACTTCCTCCTTCTCTGTGTCTTCATCCCTCTCTCCATTACTCCCTCTCTCTCTGTGTCTTCATCCCTCTCTCCATTACCCCCTCTCTCTCTGGGACTTCATCCCTCTCTCCATTACTCCCTCTCTCTCTGTGTCTTTATCCCTCACTCCATTACTTCCTCCTTCTCTGTGTCTTCATCCCTCTCTCCATTACTCCCTCTCTCTCTGTGTCTTCATCCCTCTCTCCATTACTCCCTCTCTCTCTGGGACTTCATCCCTCTCTCCATTACTCCCTCTCTCTCTGTGTCTTCATCCCTCACTCCATTACTCCCTCCCTCTCTGTGTCTTCATCCCTCTCGCCATTACTCCCTCTCTCTCTGGGACTTCATCCCTCTCTCCATTACTCCCTCTCTCTGTGTCTTCATCCCTCACTCCATTACTCCCCCCTCTTTGTGTCTTCATCCCTCACTCCATTACTCCCTCCCTCTCTGTCTTTATCCCTCACTCCATTACTCCCTCCCTCTCTGTGTCTTCATCCCTCACTCCATTACTTCCTCCTTCTCTGTGTCTTCATCCCTCACTCCATTATTCCCTCTCTCTCTGGGACTTCATCCCTCTCTCCATTACTTCCTCCTTTTCTGTGTCTTCATCCCTCACTCCATTACTCCCTCCCTCTCTGTGTCTTCATCCCTCACTCCATTACTTCCTCCTTCTCTGTGTCTTCATCCCTCTCTCCATTACTCCCTCCCTCTCTGTGTCTTCATCCCTCACTCCATTACTCCCTCCCTCTCTGTGTCTTCATCCCTCACTCCATTACTCCCTCTCTCTCTGGGACTTCATCCCTCTCTCCATTACTCCCTCCCTCTCTGTGTCTTCATCCCTCACTCCATTACTCCCTCCCTCTCTGTCTTCATCACTCTCTCCATTACTCCCTCCCTCTCTGTGTCTTCATCCCTCTCTCCATTACTCCCTCCCTCTCTGTCTTTATCCCTCACTCCATTACTCCCTCCCTCTCTGTGTCTTCATCCCTCACTCCATTACTCCCTCTCTCTCTGGGACTTCATCCCTCTCTCCATTAATCCCTCTCTCTCTGTGTCTTCATCCCTCACTCCATTACTTCCTCCTTCTCTGTGTCTTCATCCCTCTCTCCAATACTCCCTCTCTCTCTGTGTCTTCATCCCTCTCTCCATTACTCCCTCTCTCTCTGGGACTTCATCCCTCTCTCCATTACTCCCTCTCTCTCTGTGTCTTCATCCCTCACTCCATTACTTCCTCCTTCTCTGTGTCTTCATCCCTCTCTCCATTACTCCCTCTCTCTCTGTGTCTTCATCCCTCTCTCCATTACTCCCTCTCTCTCTGGGACTTCATCCCTCTCTCCATTACTCCCTCTCTCTCTGTGTCTTCATCCCTCACTCCATTACTCCCTCCCTCTCTGTGTCTTCATCCCTCTCGCCATTACTCCCTCTCTCTCTGGGACTTCATCCCTCTCTCCATTACTCCCTCTCTCTGTGTCTTCATCCCTCACTCCATTACTCCCCCCCTCTTTGTGTCTTCATCCCTCACTCCATTACTCCCTCCCTCTCTGTCTTTATCCCTCACTCCATTACTTCCTCCTTCTCTGTGTCTTCATCCCTCACTCCATTATTCCCTCCCTCTCTGGGACTTCATCCCTCTCTCCATTACTTCCTCCTTTTCTGTGTCTTCATCCCTCACTCCATTACTCCCTCCCTCTCTGTGTCTTCATCCCTCACTCCATTACTTCCTCCTTCTCTGTGTCTTCATCCCTCTCTCCATTACTCCCTCCCTCTCTGTGTCTTCATCCCTCACTCCATTACTTCCTCCTTCTCTGTGTCTTCATCCCTCACTCCATTACTCCCTCTCTCTCTGGGACTTCATCCCTCTCTCCATTACTCCTTCCCTCTCTGTGTCTTCATCCCTCTCTCCATTACTCCCTCTCTTTCTGTGACTTCATCCCTCTCTCCATTACTCCCTCCCTCTCTGTGACTTCATCCCTCACTCCATTACTCCCTCCCTATCTGTGTCTTCATCCCTCACTCCATTACTCCCTCCCTCTCTGTGTCTTCATCCCTCTCTCCATTACTCCCTCTCTCTCTGTGTCTTCGTCCCTCTCTCCATTACCCCCTCTCTCTCTGGGACTTCATCCCTCTCTCCATTACTCCCTCTCTCTCTGTGTCTTCATCCCTCACTCCATTACTTCCTCCTTCTCTGTGTCTTCATCCCTCTCTCCATTACTCCCTCTCTCTCTGTGTCTTCATCCCTCTCTCCATTACTCCCTCTCTCTCTGGGACTTCATCCCTCTCTCCATTACTCCCTCTCTCTCTGTGTCTTCATCCCTCACTCCATTACTCCCTCCCTCTCTGTGTCTTCATCCCTCTCGCCATTACTCCCTCTCTCTCTGGGACTTCATCCCTCTCTCCATTACTCCCTCTCTCTGTGTCTTCATCCCTCACTCCATTACTCCCCCCCTCTTTGTGTCTTCATCCCTCACTCCATTACTCCCTCCCTCTCTGTCTTTATCCCTCACTCCATTACTCCCTCCCTCTCTGTGTCTTCATCCCTCACTCCATTACTTCCTCCTTCTCTGTGTCTTCATCCCTCACTCCATTATTCCCTCCCTCTCTGGGACTTCATCCCTCTCTCCATTACTTCCTCCTTTTCTGTGTCTTCATCCCTCACTCCATTACTCCCTCCCTCTCTGTGTCTTCATCCCTCACTCCATTACTTCCTCCTTCTCTGTGTCTTCATCCCTCTCTCCATTACTCCCTCCCTCTCTGTGTCTTCATCCCTCACTCCATTACTCCCTCCCTCTCTGTGTCTTCATCCCTCACTCCATTACTCCCTCTCTCTCTGGGACTTCATCCCTCTCTCCATTACTCCCTCCCTCTCTGGGACTTCATCCCTCTCTCTCTCTGGGACTTCATCCCTCTCTCCATTACTCCCTCCCTCTCTGTGTCTTCATCCCTCACTCCATTACTCCCTCCCTCTCTGTCTTTATCCCTCACTCCATTACTCCCTCCCTCTCTGTGTCTTCATCCCTCACTCAATTACTCCCTCTCTCTCTGGGACTTCATCCCTCTCTCCATTACTCTCTGTGTCTTCATCCCTCACTCCATTACTCCCTCTCTCTCTGGGACTTCATCCCTCTCTCCATTACTCCCTCTCTCTCTGGGACTTCATCCCTCTCTCCATTACTCCCTCCCTCTCTGTGTCTTCATCCCTCACTCCATTACTCCCTCCCTCTCTGTCTTCATCACTCTCTCCATTACTCCCTCCCTCTCTGTGTCTTCATCCCTCTCTCTCTCTGGGACTTCATCCCTCTCTCCATTACTCCCTCCCTCTCTGTGTCTTCATCCCTCACTCCATTACTCCCTCCCTCTCTGTCTTTATCCCTCACTCCATTACTCCCTCCCTCTCTGTGTCTTCATCCCTCACTCCATTACTCCCTCTCTCTCTGGGACTTCATCCCTCTCTCCATTACTCCCTCTCTCTCTGTGTCTTCATCCCTCACTCCATTACTTCCTCCTTCTCTTTGTCTTCATCCCTCTCTCCATTACTCCCTCTCTCTCTGTGTCTTCATCCCTCTCTCCATTACCCCCTCTCTCTCTGGGACTTCATCCCTCTCTCCATTACTCCCTCTCTCTCTGTGTCTTCATCCCTCACTCCATTACTTCCTCCTTCTCTGTGTCTTCATCCCTCTCTCCATTACTCCCTCTCTCTCTGTGTCTTCATCCCTCTCTCCATTACTCCCTCTCTCTCTGGGACTTCATCCCTCTCTCCATTACTCCCTCTCTCTCTGTGTCTTCATCCCTCACTCCATTACTCCCTCCCTCTCTGTGTCTTCATCCCTCTCGCCATTACTCCCTCTCTCTCTGGGACTTCATCCCTCTCTCCATTACTCCCTCTCTCTGTGTCTTCATCCCTCACTCCATTACTCCCCCCCTCTTTGTGTCTTCATCCCTCACTCCATTACTCCCTCCCTCTCTGTCTTTAACCCTCACTCCATTACTCCCTCCCTCTCTGTGTCTTCATCCCTCACTCCATTACTTCCTCCTTCTCTGTGTCTTCATCCCTCACTCCATTATTCCCTCCCTCTCTGGGACTTCATCCCTCTCTCCATTACTTCCTCCTTTTCTGTGTCTTCATCCCTCACTCCATTACTCCCTCCCTCTCTGTGTCTTCATCCCTCACTCCATTACTTCCTCCTTCTCTGTGTCTTCATCCCTCTCTCCATTACTCCCTCCCTCTCTGTGTCTTCATCCCTCACTCCATTACTCCCTCCCTCTCTGTGTCTTCATCCCTCACTCCATTACTCCCTCTCTCTCTGGGACTTCATCCCTCTCTCCATTACTCCCTCCCTCTCTGTGTCTTCATCCCTCACTCCATTACTCCCTCCCTCTCTGTCTTCATCACTCTCTCCATTACTCCCTCCCTCTCTGTGTCTTCATCCCTCTCTCCATTACTCCCTCCCTCTCTGTCTTTATCCCTCACTCCATTACTCCCTCCCTCTCTGTGTCTTCATCCCTCACTCCATTACTCCCTCTCTCTCTGGGACTTCATCCCTCTCTCCATTAATCCCTCTCTCTCTGTGTCTTCATCCCTCACTCCATTACTTCCTCCTTCTCTGTGTCTTCATCCCTCTCTCCAATACTCCCTCTCTCTCTGTGTCTTCATCCCTCTCTCCATTACTCCCTCTCTCTCTGGGACTTCATCCCTCTCTCCATTACTCCCTCTCTCTCTGTGTCTTCATCCCTCACTCCATTACTTCCTCCTTCTCTGTGTCTTCATCCCTCTCTCCATTACTCCCTCTCTCTCTGTGTCTTCATCCCTCTCTCCATTACTCCCTCTCTCTCTGGGACTTCATCCCTCTCTCCATTACTCCCTCTCTCTCTGTGTCTTCATCCCTCACTCCATTACTCCCTCCCTCTCTGTGTCTTCATCCCTCTCGCCATTACTCCCTCTCTCTCTGGGACTTCATCCCTCTCTCCATTACTCCCTCTCTCTGTGTCTTCATCCCTCACTCCATTACTCCCCCCCTCTTTGTGTCTTCATCCCTCACTCCATTACTCCCTCCCTCTCTGTCTTTATCCCTCACTCCATTACTTCCTCCTTCTCTGTGTCTTCATCCCTCACTCCATTATTCCCTCCCTCTCTGGGACTTCATCCCTCTCTCCATTACTTCCTCCTTTTCTGTGTCTTCATCCCTCACTCCATTACTCCCTCCCTCTCTGTGTCTTCATCCCTCACTCCATTACTTCCTCCTTCTCTGTGTCTTCATCCCTCTCTCCATTACTCCCTCCCTCTCTGTGTCTTCATCCCTCACTCCATTACTTCCTCCTTCTCTGTGTCTTCATCCCTCACTCCATTACTCCCTCTCTCTCTGGGACTTCATCCCTCTCTCCATTACTCCTTCCCTCTCTGTGTCTTCATCCCTCTCTCCATTACTCCCTCTCTTTCTGTGACTTCATCCCTCTCTCCATTACTCCCTCCCTCTCTGTGACTTCATCCCTCACTCCATTACTCCCTCCCTATCTGTGTCTTCATCCCTCACTCCATTACTCCCTCCCTCTCTGTGTCTTCATCCCTCTCTCCATTACTCCCTCTCTCTCTGTGTCTTCGTCCCTCTCTCCATTACCCCCTCTCTCTCTGGGACTTCATCCCTCTCTCCATTACTCCCTCTCTCTCTGTGTCTTCATCCCTCACTCCATTACTTCCTCCTTCTCTGTGTCTTCATCCCTCTCTCCATTACTCCCTCTCTCTCTGTGTCTTCATCCCTCTCTCCATTACTCCCTCTCTCTCTGGGACTTCATCCCTCTCTCCATTACTCCCTCTCTCTCTGTGTCTTCATCCCTCACTCCATTACTCCCTCCCTCTCTGTGTCTTCATCCCTCTCGCCATTACTCCCTCTCTCTCTGGGACTTCATCCCTCTCTCCATTACTCCCTCTCTCTGTGTCTTCATCCCTCACTCCATTACTCCCCCCCTCTTTGTGTCTTCATCCCTCACTCCATTACTCCCTCCCTCTCTGTCTTTATCCCTCACTCCATTACTCCCTCCCTCTCTGTGTCTTCATCCCTCACTCCATTACTTCCTCCTTCTCTGTGTCTTCATCCCTCACTCCATTATTCCCTCCCTCTCTGGGACTTCATCCCTCTCTCCATTACTTCCTCCTTTTCTGTGTCTTCATCCCTCACTCCATTACTCCCTCCCTCTCTGTGTCTTCATCCCTCACTCCATTACTTCCTCCTTCTCTGTGTCTTCATCCCTCTCTCCATTACTCCCTCCCTCTCTGTGTCTTCATCCCTCACTCCATTACTCCCTCCCTCTCTGTGTCTTCATCCCTCACTCCATTACTCCCTCTCTCTCTGGGACTTCATCCCTCTCTCCATTACTCCCTCCCTCTCTGTGTCTTCATCCCTCACTCCATTACTCCCTCCCTCTCTGTCTTCATCACTCTCTCCATTACTCCCTCCCTCTCTGTGTCTTCATCCCTCTCTCCATTACTCCCTCCTTCTCTGTCTTTATCCCTCACTCCATTACTCCCTCCCTCTCTGTGTCTTCATCCCTCACTCCATTACTCCCTCTCTCTCTGGGACTTCATCCCTCTCTCCATTACTCCCTCTCTCTCTGTGTCTTCATCCCTCACTCCATTACTTCCTCCTTCTCTGTGTCTTCATCCCTCTCTCCATTACTCCCTCTCTCTCTGTGTCTTCATCCCTCTCTCCATTACTCCCTCTCTCTCTGGGACTTCATCCCTCTCTCCATTACTCCCTCTCTCTCTGTGTCTTCATCCCTCACTCCATTACTTCCTCCTTCTCTGTGTCTTCATCCCTCTCTCCATTACTCCCTCTCTCTCTGTGTCTTCATCCCTCTCTCCATTACTCCCTCTCTCTCTGGGACTTCATCCCTCTCTCCATTACTCCCTCTCTCTCTGTGTCTTCATCCCTCACTCCATTACTCCCTCCCTCTCTGTGTCTTCATCCCTCTCGCCATTACTCCCTCTCTCTCTGGGACTTCATCCCTCTCTCCATTACTCCCTCTCTCTGTGTCTTCATCCCTCACTCCATTACTCCCCCCCTCTTTGTGTCTTCATCCCTCACTCCATTACTTCCTCCTTCTCTGTGTCTTCATCCCTCTCTCCATTACTCCCTCCCTCTCTGTGTCTTCATCCCTCACTCCATTACTTCCTCCTTCTCTGTGTCTTCATCCCTCACTCCATTACTCCCTCTCTCTCTGGGACTTCATCCCTCTCTCCATTACTCCTTCCCTCTCTGTGTCTTCATCCCTCTCTCCATTACTCCCTCTCTTTCTGTGACTTCATCCCTCTCTCCATTACTCCCTCCCTCTCTGTGACTTCATCCCTCACTCCATTACTCCCTCCCTATCTGTGTCTTCATCCCTCACTCCATTACTCCCTCCCTCTCTGTGTCTTCATCCCTCTCTCCATTACTTCCTCCTTCTCTGTGTCTTCATCCCTCTCTCCATTACTCCCTCCCTCTCTGTGTCTTCATCCCTCCCTCCATTACTCCCTCCCTCTCTGTGTCTTCATCCCTCACTCCATTACTCCCTCTCTCTCTGGGACTTCATCCCTCTCTCCATTACTCCCTCCCTCTCTGTGTCTTCATCCCTCTCTCCATTACTCCCTCTCTCTCTGTGTCTTCATCCCTCACTCCATTACTCCCTCCCTCTCTGTGACTTCATCCCTCACTCCATTACTCCCTCCCTCTCTGTGACTTCATCCCTCACTCCATTACTTCCTCCTTCTCTGTGTCTTCATCCCTCACTCCATTACTCCCTCCCTCTCTGTGTCTTCATCCCTCACTCCATTACTCCCTCTCTTTCTGGGACTTCATCCCTCACTCCATTACTCCCTCCCTCTCTGTGTCTTCCTCCATCACTCCATTACTCCCTCCCTCTCTGTGTCTTCATCCCTCACTCCATTACTACCTCCCTCTCTGGGTCTCCCTCTCACTCTGAAAATGTATCTTGTCTGTTTTTCTCGGTTCTCCTCTCCAAGGTGAGAGACAGTAGCAAGGATCACTCTGGATTCCTGTCCTTCCTACGCAAGTCTACCAAGTACGAAGACAACCAACATGTGCTGTGCAACCTCAACATTACCATGCCCCCGTGTATCAAGGTAGGCCTCAACAAATAGTTCAAGTTTTTGGGGTGCTTTGAAAAGCACTGTACACTCATTTTAGAATACACACATGCATATTTCATGTTGTGAACTTGTGAGATCTGGGACAAATCTGCTGTGCTGACTTATTCCAGAGGCTTTTGCTTGTATTTGATTGGTAGGCTGCTGGTAGTGAAGACCGGAGGCGAACTCTGACCCCATTAGCCCTGCGAGAGAGATACAGCGCCATGAATGAGCCTGCCATGGGTAAAGGTGCCTGCCATCCCATCCCTATGATACTCCATACAGACCGCCATTGTCTTCCGACAGGTGGCATCATTCCTACTCGACACTCGACCCTCAATCAGTGCAGACGAGTTAGTCAAGCTACCTGACATAAGACAATGACATACCCCACACCAACACGTTCACATTCCATGTGCCCCTTCATGCAGTAATAATCACAACGGTGCATTAACTTCTCATGTTAAAGTATCAGTTGTGGTCTGGTTTCTGCAGCATCAATGAGTGCCATGGAAAGGACAGAGTTGAAGATGGCTTTGATAGCTGAACAGTTGGGACTGAGCTGGGCTGGTGAGTGAGTGGAATGAGCGTCTGTGTCTCGTGCCTGTGTTGTATCAGTGTTTAATGGCTTGGGGCTGCTTTTCCCTTCCCCCCTGCCTCTGTCTCTCAATGGTCTGTACCTCCTCCACCTTTGTCTCTCCAGAGCTGGCGAGGGAGCTACAGTTCAGTGTAGATGACATTAATAAGATCCGTGTGGAGAATCCTAACTCCCTATTGGAGCAGAGTTCTGCCCTGCTCAACCTATGGGCCACCCGTGAGGGCAAGAGAGCCAAGAGTAAGTACCTGAGATCCCATATATAGGTCAGTGGATCCCTCCTGTGCATCCTCTTGTCCTAAATTCATCATCTCCATTCTCCACTCACCCACCGTACAGTCTTGCACTGGCTCCTGGATTTGCATGTGAGACTTCTCCAGTCTATGCAGTATCTTATATTAACATTGTGCTAACTCTTTAGTTTTCTGGGACAGACCTGGGTCTGTCAGAGTACTGGTAAACAATTTCCTTATTCTCCTCATAATATCTTCCACTTCCTTGTCTGTTATTTAACTGTCCATTTCCCATTTTCCTGCCTCTCGTCTCTGTTTTCTCTCTCTCTATCCTTCTCTCCTCCCCCTTTCGCTGTCTCTCTTTGTCTCTTGTGGCTCCTATGTGCAGTGGATAGTTTGTATACAGCTCTGAAGAGCATTGACCGGATGGACATAGTGAACATGTTGGAGGGCCAGGGGCCAAAGCCTGCAGGGAGGCAGGCCCGGGAGTCAAGCAGACGCAGACACAACGAGAGTGACCACGTCTCCCCCAGCCTGAGCAATGGTAAGGCTTCTCCCCTCCCCATGCAGCCCTCTCCCACACCCAACCCCCATATCCTACCAGTTCTTCTCTCTCCTCTTCCTCTCTGCTGCCACCATCACCTTCCTGCCTCAATCTTCAGTCAAGGGCTGTTCTATGCTACTGCCATAAACTTGAGATTTCTACATATGTGTAACGCAGCAACCTGGACCAGGGCTCAAGACACTCTGACAACAACTGCCTCTGTGGTGGCACTCTAAAGCCTGACTCGGATACATTCTCTTGTTTCTGGTTGAATACAATGAATCAATGACCTATAGCGCCTTCAATCAGAATCACAACCTTGTCTAATAGTACCAGCTAGATTTTAGGACTTTAGGATCTCTCCCACTGAAATGGCCCTTGAAACATTTTTATGGGGGGAGAAACTATTACTGGTATATGGACTTAAGAAATATGAACGGAGCCTGCCAATAATAGTATAGATTAAAATAGAGATACTTATTTGAATTATATTTTAAGATTGCAACTTCAAGAAACATTTGTTTTAATTTGTGTTTGATAAGGTTATTAGCAATAGGAGAGTTGATGATTTCAAAATAAAGAGATAAAATGACTGAAATGCTTAGTGTTAGTTGGTGTGTATGGTGTGTTGGGTGAGTCTCAGATTCTGTTCATGCCAAATGTACATTTTGTTGGATCTTTATTCAGTGCATAAGTTATTACACTGCCTCAGTACTGTGTCATATCTGTGTATGTGACAGATTTAGGTTATTACATCCTATAAAGTATGATATTGGTTATGAGTGGATTATGTTAATCTTCATCCAAGATGATTTAAACCCAATCTGCATACACAGGCCATATGTGAGATAAAGTGCAGGATATCTTCTGTCTGTAAAAAAACTCATACATCCAATCTGTAGCGTTTATTTCTGTGGTACTGTAGTTGGCTTTCCTTCCAGTGGTCACTTCTCAAACGTTGACTCCTTTTCCTCATGGTTTATTATTTTACACAAGCATGATATACATCAGATTGACTCCAATTTCATCCCTGGACCAGTATGAGAAAAACAAACGCACTGGACTGACCATCACTGGAGTGCTGTGGCCTCTCTTCTGGCTCTGCTCTGTGCCCCAGTGTCTCGTGTCATCACTGCAGGTGCCAGTGCCAGGTCCCTTCAGTGAAAACTGGAGCAATGACTGGTGATGTAACTCATGCATAGATATGACCATGAGGGACAAAGGGACAAACAGGAGATGCTCAGTCAGATCACAGCTGCAGTGAATCTGATATCTGACACCTGTCCAGTCTGCCTCCCAAAGCTCTTTCCTTTGATGCTGTCTGTCTGTCTGTGTAACAAGGGGGTCACACTCTCACGGGACAATACCAACCTGACCTCCAGATATGGTATTGTGTGTTTATTACAACAATGATTTTCAAGAGGTTTATGATTTACATGAGTTCAGACTGATGGTATGACTGATGTTATGAACAGTTTTGTTCCTGACAAAGAGAGATGTAGATAGATAACACAGTATGTGATATCAGGGGATAGTACAGAATGAGGATTCACTCTCTGGCTCACTGTCAGTCTGGAAGATGATAACTCCCTTAGTGACTATTACAAGAGTTCCCTAATTCACCTTCACAGTCATAGGAATTGAGATAGCAATAGATTCTGAAGTGGGAATCTAAACCTGGAGACTTCAACTAAATCCCACATTATACTCTTAACCCAGGCAGACTATCTATAGGAAACAGGTTTGTTTTTCTATACTTTAGACATAGTGTAAAACATTTATTTTTACGGTACCTTCCAGTCTACCTGTCCCTGTCTTTTCCTTTTTTTTGTCACATTGGGCTCTTAGTGATTTTGCCATTCAATTCCCTTTCTTAGCTCTAGTGTTTTGAGTGGTTTGAGTCAGACACATCATTTGTGATTCAATAAAAGCGCTGTGATCAGTTTCGTAATACCAGAGAGGTTTGGGAGGCTCCTGTAAGGGTAACACATGACTTTCTCTCTGCATGGCTGCGTAGTATGAGTCTCTTCAGACAGGGGGTCGTTCCGTTCGGTGTACTGTTTGTTCCTCTGGGATCCCCCTACTTGTTCCCTTTGACTATCTGTCCCCTCTCTCTTTGTGTTTCTCCGGACATGTCATCTGCAGCCCAGCCGCCCTACTCTTCCTCCTTCTCACTCCTCCTCTCCGACCTCTGAACTCATGCCCTCCGACCTCATGTTGACCTCTGGCCCTCACCTTTATTTTGACGACCAGTTATGCATAATTTTTTATAACTCTTTATTTTTGTACTCTTGAAAATTCCACTTTTTTAACCGTCTGCTCTGTGACCAATCCCCCTCACACACTGTGTGCTCAGCACCCCCGGAAGGGGGAGGTGTCCCTCGCTCTGTCACACTCTCTGTCCATCTCTCCCTCTTTCTTCCTTGTCTCCTGTCTCTGTCTGTCTCTCTTTTTCTCTGGGCCTGTCTTTTTTCTGTCTTCCTCTATCTGTCCTCTTCCCTCCTATGTTCCCTATCTGTGTTTTCCTCCCTGCCCTGCGCTGCATGAGGCCCACTCTCGTCTCCCACCTCCGATATGCTTGCATGGAAGCATTGTAATGAGGTTGCAGTTGCAGTGACCTGTGGGAGTCTTAGTCTGGGAGCTGTGCATGCCTCTGCGCCTTGTAGCTGCTTTACTAACAGACTGATATTGCATGGTATGCATGCTGGGCATAGGTGGCACCTTAATTGGGGAGAACGGGCACGTGGTAATGGTTGGAGCAGAATTAGTGGAATGGTTTCAAATACAGCAAACACATGGTTTCCAGGTGTTTGATGCCATTCCATTTGCTCCGTTCCGGCCATTATTATGAGCCGTTCTCCCCTCAGCAGCCTCCTGTGATGCTGGGGAATGACCCGACTGTTTAGTCTGCCTGTTTAGATCCTCTATAATATTGTATTCCTCGTGGGTGGTAAAAAAAAGGACCTGAACCCTTTTTTAACCGTGTATTGTGACTGCTCTGTTCATGTATGAGTGTTGTGAAGTGTTGTTGGTCTGTTGTCTGTGTGTATGTGTGGGATTGTCATGTGTCTTTGAGTCACTCCAGAATTAGGGGATGTAGTATTTATGCCCCTTCTCTGTCACTCACCTCATATTTGTGGGGAGTGTGTTCATGTGACCCTTCCATTGAATCTCTCTGTTCTTTGCGCGTTGGTGTGTGTTTCTGTTTGTGTGTGTGTTTCTGTTTGTGTGTGTGTGTGTGTGTGTGTGTGTGTGTGTGTGTGTGTGTGTGTGTGTGTGTGTGTGTGTGTGTGTGTGTGTGTGTGTGTGTGTGTGTGTGTGTGTGTGTGTGTGAGTGTGTGTGTGTGTGTGTGTGTGTGTGTGTGTGTGTGTGTGTGTGTGTGTGTGTGTGTGTGTGTGTGTGTGTGCGTGCGTGCGTGCGTGCGTGCGTGCGTGCGTGCGTGCGTGCGTGCGTGCGTGCGTGTGTGTGTATACACGTCTGTGTTTTTATGTGTTTTGTCCAGTGTGTTGTCTTTGTGTATTTCAGTGTGTGCCTTTTTCCAGTCTGTGTGTGACGGTATGTGTTTCACTCTGTACTGTATATGTTTCACTCTGTACTGTATGTGTTTCACTGTGTACTGTATGCGAGCTTCAGCCAGTTTTCTATGTTTACAATGTGTTGTCTTTCACCAGGAGGGTCAGGCCACCATGTTCATTCCTTCTCACTAACACACTCCTATAATCCCCCATCCCCTCCTCCCTCTCTCTGTCACTGTCCAACTGACCATGGGAGTGACACCACCCCAGACACAAACATAGAGAGAGAGAAGGACTGGCAACGAGACTGGATGGCAGGATCACACACTAACACACAGATTTGACATGTTTTTTTAGATTGTAAGAGACACAAACAGACAAACTAAAACCATGTACAGTAGAAACATATTGATCACCAGGAGACACTATTGTCAGCTAAGTGTTCAGATTATTCAAGTGCACATTGTTATGATATGAGGGGAAGGTTAGTGTTAGGGCATAGACACACTACCAGGATATCCTTCCAAACTCCATCCCTAGGTGGCAGCACCAACCGGGTCAAAGTCTGTTCTGCCAGGAAGCTTTGATATTTCCTCAGGTGCCAGCGATCAAGATAATTGTCCGTCCTGGAGAGAGAGGAGGCCAGAAGCCTCTCAGGCGGCCTTTGTTTGTTTCTTTGTGTTAGTTAACCTCTTTAGTTGGCATGCCTTTTATAGTTTGGTTTTTGTACATATTTATTTTGTCACCATGAACATATGAATAATCTGCTTGGATTGGCTGACCAAGAGGTCATGACAGAGCTGGCCCTGGACTAGCTATAGATTGTAACACTTATACTGTAAGTTACAGGTTTGCCCATTAAAAATATCACCGGAGATTTTTAAACTAACCTGGTATTTTTAAACTAACCTACCATCATTCTCAATTTGAGGAAACAGTCTCATAAAATGTCCGTGTCCAGCTGCAGGGGGTCGTTTGAATTTAGAAAATGCTCCGTTATTAAAATAAATGTTTTGCTCCATGAAGTAATCCAAAAATGTGTACACGGCCATTTTATCTATTTCAAGTCTCCTCTCATTGATGAAAAGTGGGTGTCCACCCCAAAGTGCTGCATGTCATGATGACAGACACCTGTCTCGATCAATGAGAGAAGACTTGAAATAGCTAAAATGGCAGCGTACACATTGTTGGATTACTTCATGGAGCAAAACTTTTACTTCTTATAATTATGGATCATTTTCTAAATTCAAACAGACTCCTTGCAACTGGACACAGACATTTTAGGAGACTCCTGTTTCAACAAATCGAGAACGAAGATAGTATCGCAAATACCAGGCTAGTTGAAAAATCTCTGACAACGTTTTGTATTGGCAAACCTGTAACTCCCAGTATAACGGATACCAACAATGTTTTGTTAAATCACATTAGGTGGCTGTCTCCCTGGGCACATGTACATACAACCGTCCTCATACACTGATTTCTCACATAGATGCACATCTTAAATCAGGTTACAGACCAGTTAACTAAGACTAAGACCCCTAAACTTAGCAAGTGCAACAATATTAGCAGGGTAGATATTGGTTCCGTAACAACATACACAACCTCAAAAGATGGTATTACAAACATACTGTGATATTTATATGACATGAATCATCCTCACCCCACTGGCTATAGAGTAATGTATATAGGAAAGTTTGTCATCTGGAAGTCTTAAAGGTTGTGGAAATGTTAAGGGAATTCTATAGTACAGGGTTTATGTATATCTTATTGAAGGATGCTTGGTATGTGAATAACTGATATAGAGAAATGTGTTGAACTTGTGACCCACATGTAAACAGCCTCCCCGGTAGTATGGCCTTCTGAGTGGGAGGTCTTCAGAGGGGTTCTGCTGTCTTGTAACTCAGAGAGATGAGAGGTCCAGGTGGCCAGCTGGTGTCCCTCATACCTACTGCACATTCAACATAACTCACCGCCAACAATGAATCATGTTGCACCTCTCTCTCACGCATGCATACACACAAACACACACACATAGTGTTCTTACGCTTGCACACACACACACAAATATACACACACATACACACTACTGCCTCCTCCACTCCCTCCTCAAAGCTCATGTCTTCTCCACCTCATGCTAAATCTAGTATCTTCTCTCGGTTGATGCCAGTATGTAATCAATTCCATTTTTACCACTGGTCAGTCAGAATTAAATGGGGCAATTTGTCTTTATATACATATCCATTCATCACTGGGTTTATTTGTCTGATTCAAAATATATTTGTTCCTCATGGTCATCTCAGTTGCAGAGAAGTACAGTAGCTACTGTTGCACAATAGTATTTTACTACAGCCATACTTAGTTAGTTGCACTGCACGGACAACTTTTCCTCAACTGCAGTACCGCTGTATCTGTCGAGGCCTGATGGTTGCCTGATGGTTGTTCAACTAATCAAAAGGTTTCTTTGGTCTTCCTGACCTTGATTTTGACATTTCATTTACTTGGCTATCTCTCTCAGGTCATTTCTCATACAGTAGATATTTAGTTCACTCCCACTGAAATGTGAGCTAGCGTGAGAGTTGGAAGAGAGCAGACAGAAAGCAGCTTCGGCACCGTTCTCTTGTTCAGAGGCTGTCCACAAAAGAGAACGTACCATGCTTAATGCACCACACCACTGCATGTTCAAAACTTAAAGCACTCTTATTGATACCAGACAAGAAATGTCAGTTCTCAACTAGAGGTGTTGTTGGAGTGACTTGAGTCAAAGGTTCATCAGTCATCATGCATAGCAAATTCTCAACGTTAGATTCCCTGTTGATATAAAATGGGGTTTGGGGCAGCTATGCTTGCTGTGAGCTATACTAAATGACTGTATATAAACATGTATGTGTGGTGTGAGTGCATCGTTGAGTGTGTATGTGTGTAGTGTGTACCTGTATGTGGTTGTGTTTTTTTGTTTTCTAAGGTTTGTACTGTAATGTCTGTTGTGGTGGGTGGATAGGTGAGAGTGTGTGTTTGTGCGTTTGTTGAAGAACAAGATTGCTTGCAAGCATGCTGTTCAGCCTGACTAGAATATTTAACTTGCCTGGTTTGTGTGGGTGCGTGTGTGGGACAGTTAGTGTGTGTGTGAGTGTGTGTGGGTAAACCTTTGTGTGTAGGGACGTGTGTATGGCATGTGTACGTGTGTATAAGTGTGTGTCCCAGGCGGACAGGTGTGTGTCCCAGCCCCAGGTTGGTTCGGGGCAGAGGCAGTAACTCCTGTCCCTCTACCTGCAGGTGGCAGACAGCGGAGCAGCACCAGTCACCAGCGGGCCTCTCTCTCTTGGTCTGTCTCTCTGCCTGGCCCTGGCCATGGCTCTGGCTCTGGCTGTGTGTCTGCTGCTGCCTCCACTGCTGCTCTCACTGTCAGTGCTGGCTGATCTGGCTTGTTAACCCCCCCCCCCAGAAGTCCCCCTTGCTCCCTTGCCCCCATCTCCTTGCACCTCTTCTTGAGATCCCACTGTCTGGCCCCTTCCTCTCCCCCTCTCCCTCCTTTCCCCCTGGGCTCCCCCTCTGCCACCTCCCCTGGCTGCCCTGCTCCTGGGCAGGGGCACATCCCCCCCTGGGGTCCCTCCCGGTGTTGGTGGGGCGAGGTGGGGGGCGAGGTGAGGTAAGGCGGGGGGCCCGTGTCAGTGTGCCTCTCTCTGTGTCGCTCCAGGTTACGGGCTGATGCAGGAGGAGCTGCTCTCCCCTCCCTCCATGCAGTACAGCCTGCCCTCCCCGCTGGGCAACGAGCCCTACTGGCAGGAAGTCTCCAGTCTGGAGTGTGCTCCAATGGCCACCACTGAGGAGGACACGCTCATGGAGATGTCCGATGTGCAGGTGTGGCCCTCTGGCAACAGCCCCTCCCTAGTGGCCGTGGAGGACTCCTCGCTGGAGTGCAGCAATGCCGACGACTCGGAGGGGCTGCTGGGGCTGCCTTATGGGAGCCTGGGCCGGCCGGGCAGTGGGGCCAGCGGTGGGGGCGGGGGGCTGAGTGGATCTATGGAGCTGGTGGAGGACAACTCAGAGATGGGGGCTGTTGACTCATTCAGCACCGCCACACATGCCACCCCTGCCTCGTTCAGCACCGCCACACCTGCCACCCCTGCCTCGTTCAGCACCGCCACCCCTGCCACACCTTCTTCGTTCGGAGGCACCATCGCCGCCGCGGTCAACAACATTAATGGGCTGGACAAAGGTCAAGTGTCAAATGTCGTGAGGTCGGAGGCAGCAGCGGTCGGAGGCAACATGGCTGGTGGAGATGGAGGAGGAGGAGGAGGAGGGACAGGCTCAGAGGAAGGGCTTTCTCTTGTTGCAGGACAACAGCAGCGGGTGTACGCCCGGCTGAGCGAGTCGCCCGGTCTGAGCCGCGTGGCAGATCGTAATGGAGACAGGTGAGTGTGTCCTCAGACCTCAGTCAGTCAGTCTGCAGCTCAGCTGGACACAGCACTGGCCAGACAGGGGGTGGTCCAGAGTCCAGACACTCACCTCTGAGACAACTCACTGAGCCTCAGGACAGGTCAATGTTGCTGTGTTTCCTAACCTAATAATACTATATTTGCTTCTGGTAAAATAGTGTTCTATGAAGGAATAATAGAGTCAGCTTATGTTTGACACACATTTGATACACATTGGCCTTTTTCTCCTCCTTTGACCCTTTGTCTCTTCTCCTCTCACTTCTCCTTTCTCTCCTCTCACTTGTCCTCTCTCTCCACCTCTCTTCATCTCTCTGCTCCTATTGTCACTCATCCTCTGCCTCCTTAGGTCCAGTGGTGGCAGTGGTGGTAGTGGAGGCAGCGGTGGAGGTGGTGGAGGCTCTTTCCTGTCCTACCTGCAGGAGCAGTCGGGTCCAGGCTGGCAACCTGTCACAGACCACACTCAGGCCTGGGTGGGTTCGCAGGCAGCCAAACCCAGGCAGGCCATGGACTCTATGATGTCATCAGTACGTGCCGCCATGGACGTGGACCCCAGCCAGTCCCGCGTGTCCCAGGAGGCCTTGCTTCAGCCGGTGCGGGACATGGGGCACACGGAGATCCTGCGTGGGCACTTCAGGGGCACCCAGCCATTTGAGAAGGGCCTGGGGTTCCCTCACAGGGTGCCAGAGCTGCGAACCTGGGACGAAGTACGCCTGAGGGGGCAGGTGAGTGGGAAACCCATGCTATTATCTTAGCTATCACATGTTATACGACACTTAAATGAAGTACAATAACTCTGGCCCAAGTATGCATAGGTAAGTTTTGACATATCCTTGAGATGGTAAGTAAACATTGATTAAAGGCAGCTATAATACATTAGTTATGGACAGGACTGTAAATGATCCAGCTCATCATGTAAAAACTGTGTTAATGCTGTAGGAGTTGTCTGACCAGAGTCCAAACCCAGTGGCAGTAGGCTATGGCTGAATTCCATTATTTATGGTACTGTAATCCCACACCCATATAAACACACACACACACACAAGGCCCAAGAAGGGCAGGAACAGCTTGTCAAGCCAAATATAGCAGCCCCTGTCACTGGATCCCCAATCCCACCCCATCACACGTGCCATCTACTGTAGTATACTGGCACTGCATCAGACCAATCAGAGCACCCTAAAGGACATGTCAACTTTACCACGCTGTGAGAGGGCAAAGAGGGACTTTTGCTGTTTGAGTCTCTGTGGGCTATCCCTGGTAGGTGATTATATTGTGACTGCCAGTGTGTTGGTACAGTTACCACAGATAACATTGTTTCCCATGGAGAACAAGTGGCTGGAAATGGTCTTGCTGCAGACTATCTGCATCTTACTGTACTGTGTAAGTGAAATTGATCCCAAACCATTACAGAATAATAACGTATGTATGTGTGGTGGAATATATACAGTACCTACATGCCATGAGAAGTAATAATGTAAGTTGTGTGTACCAGAGGGAGAGTTCCTGAGTGAGGTTTGAAGGTCGGGGTGCAAGTGTCTCAGTGTTCTTCCCTCTCAGCCACTCAGCCTCTCAGACTTACAGAGCAGAGCACCTCTCTAGAACAGCCAGAGGTATTTAAAGACTACGGATCATATGGCTAGGAGAGAGAGAGAGCAGAGGGGTGAAGGGTGAGAGGGTTTGGTTTTGAAAGCACAGACGAGGGGAGAGAGAGAGGGTGAACGAAAGAGAGGGAGAGGAAATAGGAGCCTCCCAAGGTTGCAGCCGCCTGGATCTGATGGCATGGGTCAGCCATTCCTACTGACCAGCTGACAGACTGAGAGAGCAAGAGAGAAGGAGCCAGAGAAAGAGGGAACAGGGTCTGGTGGAGTGGAGCTGAAGAAGGGACACAAACAGAGGGAGAGATAGAAGGAGACGACGCCAGCCCTGTTGAAAGAAGTGAAAGCCCGAGAGTGCAGCTGCTGCTCCAGACTGACGGAGAGAAGTGTCGGTGGAGAGTCGACGAGAGCCTGCACAGGCCTGTGTTTGTTAGTGTGTGTTGTGGGTGTGTGAGAGTGGGTGTGTAGTGTGCTCCACTGGATCGCTTGGTTGGACACATTCTGCCCAGAGGTAGAAGCTTGGAGGGGCAGTGATGTGGGCCATGGTAACTGAGCTGCTCTTCAGCTTTGTGCTGCTGGCCTTCCTGGTGATAAGCTGTCAGAATGTGATCCATATAGCCAGCGGCTCCCTGCGCTCTGTGCTCTCCTACGTGCATGCTGCGCTGGACCGCGAGCTGGGTGAGGCTGAGGGCGTGGCCGACGAGGAGGAGAACGTCACCACCCGCGTGGTCCGCCGCAGGGTCATCCTCAAGGTACCCCACAGAGAGGGGAGGGGGTGGGGAAGGAAAGGATGAGAGAATTGACTAGCAATGGAAACACATCAAAAGAAAGCGTGGTGGAAACAAACGGTGTGTGTGTGTGTGTGTGTGTGTGTGTGTGTGTGTGTGTGTGTGTGTGTGCGTGCGTGCGTGCGTGCGTGCGTGCGTGCGTGTGTGCGTGTGAAGCTCAGAGGTAATTGTAAAGCTCAGAGGTGATTTAAGGTTTGGCTGCGACAGAGGGAAATGTTGGTCAGGGGCGAGTGGAGAGACACACCTCTCTCTGTTTGTTTACTCCATTAACTTCTGACACTGCAATTTCTCCGCTGTAATGGGTTCAGTGAGCAAAGATTGTGTTAATAAAACAGTCATTAATTTATATTGTAGAATTTAATTATACAGGATACATGATAGAAGCAGTTTGCACAACTTTTGTTTTGCAGTATTTTCAAGGAACATGTCTCTGGATCGTGTTGTTCATATTTGGCCAGGTGAGATGGGATAGTAACAGAGGGAGGTAAGAAGAAAACTAGGGATGTTCAAACAAACCATAGGCCTACAGTTGAGACCCACTTATACAGGCCTTATACGTGTTGTTGTGGCTGTGAATGGTTCAACCTATGTGGTCTAACTGTGAGTGTTTAAACCTACGAGCTCAGCTCAGTCTCTAAACTCCCTATAATAAGGACTAGGGCTGTGACGATACCAGTATCGCAATGTTTTTTCCATGGCAAAAATTATAGCACGAAGCAGACCAAACTCTTTGGTCCATTAAAAACCTGCTGTATGTACAATAGTGTGTGCTAAAGCTTGGAAAATAACTAAATGTGACTCTGGATGACATAATGATGTTTGTTTCCAACGTTAGGGCTGTTTTCCTAAAGAAGTTACATCTACTTCGTGCTTTGTTTCCTTGTCACAATACTAACAAGTATCGCGATACTGGCATCATCCCGGCCCTAATAAGGACTGTAGTCCTCTACCACCCCCATTATCATATTCTCCTCCTCCTCAACACCTCTAATAACTCTATTAATTCCTGCCTCTATGGATTGTGGGGGATAGGGCAGCTTTTCCCATAACCATATAGCTAGCTGTCTAGCTTTGTGTTCACTAGTTAAACTGTGGGACCTTTACAGATTATAAATAGCTGTGCTGGCGCCTCCCATGTTATTAGGGAGTAATGAACCTTATCCACTGTGATTAGATTAGTGATAACACCACAGCAGTGCCATTAGTGATCCCCTGATCTTTACTGTATCTCTCTCTGTTGTTTCTCTCTCTCTCTGTCTCGGGGGGTTGGGCTTGGTGACAATGGCTAAATGATGAGACTCTCTCTCTCTGAGGGGCTATTTTAAAGTGCTCTAGATTCCAGGAAACTTTTTGTTCTGTTTGACTCCTGGTTTTCTCTCTGAGTCAGACTCCTTACTGTGTAAGTGTGTGCTGTTGATTAATTTGCCATGAATCTATGAGCAGGTGTGTGATGTGGTACAATATACCATGTGTAATACAGTATGACAGATTGTTCTGTGATGTTCAGTACATGTTGTCTGTCTCTTAGGGTGATGAGGCCAAGGATCTCCCAGGGGAACAAGTGAGCGAGGAGCAGTTCACAGACGAGCACGGAAACATTGTCACCAAGAAGGTCAGATATCTATCCCAGCATGCCTCTCTCTACTCTACAGCCCTGCGCTGTGGCCTCTCTACCTGTTCCCCCCTGTTACTATTCATGTTCAACTCACTACACTCATCCTCATAGACATGATTATCACATTGATAATCAAGAACCATCACATTCATCATCATGCCTTGACTTATTCCCATGTCATGATTCTGTAATCGCGGCATGGGAAAATGACGTGTCACAGTCATGTGTAGTTACTGTATGAAAGGTTGTGGGTCACAGCTATAATGAGGATGATACATATAACCAGGACAGTGTTTTCTAATGAACATTAAGGCCCTTTACTGTGAGTGAGAGGTACACAGAGAACTCAATATAGTGAGTTTACGTGTAGGTTCAACCTCATTCAATCTTTCCTTCCTTCCCTGCATTTCTCTCATTCTCTCTCTCTCTTTACCTGTCTTTCCCACCACCCTCTATCATCTTGCTCTCTATCCCTCCCCTGGTGTGTGTGTGTGTGTCCGTGTGTGTGTGTGTGTGGCATAGATTGTGCGGAAGGTGGTGCGCAGGGGGAAGGGCTCAGGTGACGAGGGGTGTCAGGAGCGTTCAGTGGGTGTGGATGGCTCTCTGCAGGATGAGCTGGAGGCTGAGGCGGAGCAGTTCATGAACTACGCCGTCCTGAGCAGCAAGGTGGGCCACTGACCTGCATCAGCCAGGCCACACTCACCTGGGCTACTGTACGAGGGGCTGAGCCTCTAAACAAACTCAGTCATCTGACATAGGAAGAGCATTGATTCACAAAGTGGACTCAAACTAAAGGGACCCATGTATACTGTCTTGAATGTATATAGGGACTCAATGTAGCAATCAACCACTACAGAAGATGACTAGGGTGTAGCTGGGAATTAGGAACTCTTTACTGTGCTGGGATATATAGATTCCTCTGCTAGTCGAAACTAGACCATAGTGGGCTAAACCTGCATGGCCTGTGGTGTGTGAATGAGGTATGTGTGTTTGTAATTTAGATCAACCTGTGTTATCATTCCCCAACCCCCTTAGCTACAAACAAACGGAAGAAAAAAAGATTGCTTGTGTGAGTGTTGCCCTCTTGGCTTCCCCTTGCTGTAGTGTAATATCCTCTTGGCTTCCCCTTGCTGTAGTGTAATATCCTCTTGGCTTCCCCTTGCTGTAGTGTAATATCCTCTTGGCTTCCCCTTGCTGTAGTGTAATATCCTCTTGGCTTCCCCTTGCTGTAGTGTAATATCCTCTTGGCTTCCCCTTGCTGTAGTGTAATATCCTCTTGGCTTCCCCTTGCTGTAGTGTAATATCCTCTTGGCTTCCCCTTGCTGTAGGGTACTATCCTATTGGCTTCCCCTTGCAGTAGGGTACTATCCCTTTGGCTCCCCCTTGCTGTAGTGTACTAGCCTCTTGGATTCTCCTTGCTTTAGTGTACTATCCATCCACCTTGCAAGCCTCACTCATCCGTGCTTAATTTCCCCATCATGTCCTGACCTGCATGTAGGACCAACCAAATAATCCACAACTGCATCTTGCTCTGATAGCTTGCACTGTCTCTCTGCGTTGGCTGAAACAAAAAACAAATACTTCCAGGTTTCCTAACAGCAGTCATGGATATCTGCTTTGTGTCTCCAGTCAATACATAGATAAATGTCTCTTTCTCTCCAGTTGATATGAATGGCGGGGTGTTGGTTGGTTTCTATTGCTGTGCTAATGTAATGAGGTCCATTCTTTCCCCTTCAGTAACCCACATTGACTGATTGCCTATCTGTCTTCTCTACCTCCATCCATTCAAAGACTCTGGTCCATTTTAACTGACTGTGTGCTGTATCACTGTATCACTCCAACCTGCAGTACTCTCTATTCCATGTCAATGTTTCTGATGCTTCTCCCTTTTCTCTTTTCCTGTCTGTCTTTCCAAACCCCTACCCCAACTCTCTTGGCTTGGCTGTCTTTCCATCATTGAATTCTCTCCATTACTCTCCTTTTGTTGTCTTCCTGTCTCTTCATACACCTCTTCACCACCTCCTGTTTCACTTCTCACACACTGTCCCACTATTCCCTCTATCTCTCCCTATCTCCTGATTCCCTCCTCTATTTCTCCCTATGTCCTGATTCCCTCCTCTATCTTTCCCTAATCTATTTCTCCCTATGTCCTGATTCCCTCCTCTATCTCTCCCTATGTCCTGATTCCCTCCTCTATCTCTCCCTATGTCCTGATTCCCTCCTCTATCTCTCCCTATCTCCTGAGTCCCTCCTCTATCTCTCCCTATCTCCTGATTCCCTCCTTTATCTCTCCCTATGTCCTGATTCCCTCCTCTATCTCTCCCTATGTCCTGATTCCCTCCTCTATCTTTCCCTCCTCTATCTCTCCCTATCTCCTGATTCCCTCCTCTATCTTTCCCTCATCTATCTCTCCCTATCTCCTGATTCCCTCCTCTATCTTTTCCTCCTCTATCTTTCCCTATCTCCTGATTCTCTCCTCTATCTCTCCCTATCTCCTGATTCCCTCCTCTATCTTTCCCTCCTCTATCTTTCCCTATGTCCTGGTGCCCTCCTCTATCTCTCCCTATGTCCTGATTCCCTCCTCTATCTTCCCCTCCTCTATCTTTCCCTATGTCCTGATTCCCTCCTCTATCTTTCCCTATCTCCTGATTCCCTCCTCTATCTTTCCCTCCTCTATCTCTCCCTATGTCCTGATGCCCTCCTCTATCTCTCCCTATGTCCTGATTCCCTCCTCTATCTCTCCCTATGTCCTGATTCCCTCCTCTATCTCTCCCTATGTCCTGATTCCCTCCTCTATCTTTCCCTATCTCCTGATTCCCTCCTCTATCTCTCCCTATCTCCTGATTCCCTCCTCTATCTCTCCCTATCTCCTGATTCCCTCCTCTATCTTTCCTTATCTCCTGATTCCCTCCTCTATCTCTCCATCTTTTTGTTCTCCCACTAATTCCCCCTAACTGTTACTTCCACCTTTCCATCCTACTCTCATCCTCTTTTCGATCTGTCTCTGTCCCTCTTCTTCCCATCTTCCTCTCCTCCGCCCCTTCTCTGGCCCTCTCCTATCCTCCTCTCCTCCGCCCCTGGCTCCCCCCCCCCCCCCCCCCCCCCCCCCGATGTAGCCGGATATTGTGGATGTGAAGAAGGGTGCTCAGATAGTGAAATGTGCCAGTCTGCGGAGAGTAAAGCAGTGAGGCATGCAGACAGAGTGGCAGAGTGACGCGTCCCCGCAGGTACGGGACCGACTGACCCAATGAGACACCTCTCACCTGGGTTAGGGCTCCTCCATTTAATCCTGCCTCTCTGTCTGGATTAAATAGACCTGATAATGTTGTTACAGTAATTCAGTATTAATTTTAGTACTGCAGTGCAGAGTGACATTTGATGTGGATTAGCTTTGAACTAATACGGTATCATTTGCATTCGATGCCACTACTCTGCATTTTTATATTACAGTATGACTGTGGGGTTGTATTCATTTAGTAGATTAACATTTCATGTTTACTATAGATTTGTGCTGGCAACGGAGGTACAAGTCCTGACTCAGCCTTTCCTGCCTATGGCCTTGAACTTTCGTCCCTTTGTCTTTTAATTGCCCATCTCCACCTGTCTACAGTACTTCCAAATATTCTATGAAAAAGTAACATGCATCAGAACATATAGAACTTTATAAAATATTATATTAGTGTGTAGAGTTTTGTTGTAGATGAGTATCGGTGTACCATATACAGTTGGATCATGGATGTACAGCACATTTGTTGTCCTAATGTCTTCGGAGAGACTAAACTACAGCTGAATCTGTGGTCAGTGTGTGTAGACTGTGTTAGAGTGGGTATTCAGCAGGGTATGAAGGGTCAGTTCAATGTGTGTCAGTGTGTGTAGACTGTGTTAGAGTGGGTATTCAGCAGGGTGTGAAGGGTCAGTTCAATGTCTGTCAGTGTGTGTAGACTGTGTTAGAGTGGGTATTCAGCAGGGTGTGAAGGGTCAGTTCAATGTGTGTCAGTGTGTGTAGACTGTGTTAGAGTGGGTATTCAGCAGGGTGTGAAGGGTCAGTTCAATGTGTCAGTGTGTGTAGACTGTGTTAGAGTGGGTATTCAGCAGGGTGTGAAGGGTCAGTTCAATGTGTGTCAGTGTGTGGGGGTGTAGTACGAATAGAGTACATGTCTGACTGGATTTGATAAGAAAAATGCAGCAGGCCAAGCTACATGCAGTATTTTTCTCCCTATGTTTATGTTAGTGCTGACCCTGATGAAGACAGCTTGCCTGTCGAAACGTTGGACATTACATTTTTGCATCTGAGCTCTTAGAGTGTGCGGCTCCCCTTTATTTTCAAGCGCTGACTGTTGTGCCTATTACAGATGGCATGGCATGGCATGTGGTTCTAGAATGGCAAAGGCTGCTGGGGATCCAGAATGTTTTCAAAGGTCAAAGTTGACAGGCTAGTTGTCCTTTCAAATGAAAACAATCTCGAGCACCTGTGTTTATGAATGTGTGAATATGTGTGTAAAAGCTTGACTTGCTTTGTGCGTGCGTGTGTGTGTCACCCAGACGAGAAACCTGTCCCGTGAATTTGCACTCTGAGGAATGCAGTAGCCTTCGTCAGAGACGGCACACACTATTAAATGTCACCTACTACACTAAGTTTCACTTTGGTCAGTAAGACAGAAAAACCTACATTATAAACAGACAGACTTAGTCAAATCACATACTTGACTAACAATGCACAACGCTCTCGTAAAGCAGGAGAAATAGAGCCCCCTATAGCCATAGATACAATGCCTTACAAATTTTTTGTGAAACAGCCTGATTTTAAAATTGATTAAATTTAGCTTTTTTTATCACTGGCCTACGCACAATACCCCGTAATGTCAATGTTTTATCAAAATTTTACAAATCAATTAAAAATGAAAAGTTGAAATGTCCTGAGTACATAAGTATTCAACCCCTTTGTTATGGCAAGTCTAAATAAGTTCAGAAGTAGAAATGTGCTTAACAAGTCGCAAAATAAGTTTCATGGACTCACTCTGTGTGCAATAATAGTGTTTAACATCTCTGTACCCCACACACAATTATCTGTAAGGTCCCTCAGTCGAGCAGTGAAACGCAGATTCAACCACAAAGACCAGGGAGGTTTTCCATTGCCATGCAAAGAAGGGCACCTATTGGTAGATGGGTAAAAAAAAAAAAAAAAAAATAGACATTGAAAACCCCTTTGAGCATGAGTTATTAATTACACTTTGAATGGTGTATCAATACACCCAGTCACTACAAACATACAGGCGTCCTTCCTAACTCAGTTGCCGGGGAGGAAGGAAACCATTCAGGGATTTCACTATGAGGCCAATAGTGACTTTAAAACAGTTACAGAGTTTCATAGCTGTGATAGAAAACTGAGGATGGATCAACAACATTGTAGTTACTCCACAATACTAACCTAATTGACAGAGTGAAAAGAATGAAGCCTGTACATAATACAACTATTCCAAAACATGCATCTTGTTTGCAACAAGGCACTGAAATAATACTGCTAAAAATGTGGCATAGCAATTCACCTTTTGTCTTCAACACAAAGTGTTGTGTTTGCGGCAAATCCAATGCAGCACATTACTAAGTCCCACTCTCCATGTTTCCAAATATAGCTGTGGCTGCATCATGTTATGGATATGCTTGTGATCGCTAAGGACTGGGGAGATTTTAAGGATAAAAAATAAATGGAATGGTGCTAAATACAGGCACAGTCCTGGAGGAAAACCTGGTTCAGTCTGCTTTCCACCAGACACTGGGAGATTAATGAATCTTTCAGCAAGACAATAACCTAAAACACAAGGCCAAATCTACAATGGAGTTGCTTACCAAGAAGACAGTGTATGTTCCTGAGCGGTCAAGTTACAGTTTTGAATTAAAATCGGCTTGAAAATCTATGACAAGATTTAAATGGTTGTCTAGCAATGATCAACAACCAATTTGACGGAGCTTGAAGAATTTTTAAAAGAATAATGGGCAAATATTGTATAATCCAGGTGTGCAAAGCTCTTAGAGACTTACCCAGAAAGACTCACAGCTGTAATCGCTGCCAAAGGTGATTCTAACAATGTATTGACTCAGGTGTGTGAAAACATGTAAATGAGATATTTCTGTATTTCATGTTCAATACATTTGCACAAAATTTCTAAGAACATGTTTTCACTTTGTCATTATTGGGTATTAGGTGAGAAAACATTTATTGAATCCATTTTGAATTCAGGCTGTAACACAACAAAATGTAGAATAAGTCAAGGGGAATGAATACTTGCCGAATGCACTGTATATATGACTCTGGTGTCTGGAGTCCCGTATTTCCAAGCTTGAAAGGAAGGTTGGGGTAAATTGCCTCTTTATCCAAAGACATGTGTTAGACAAGCTCTGACCTAGCTACTGTTAGAAACCCTAATATGTGAATGCTTCCATACGAGGTTACTGCTTGGCTAATGGAAAACACCGCCATAGATTTTAGCTAACCTGGTATTGCCGATACTCTCTTTGTTCTTGATTACAGAAAAGTTATATTACAAATGTCCAGTTGCAGATGGCTCTACAAACAGTAGAGAAAACTGCATACCGATATAACATAACTGTTTGGTCTGACTCTCCTCACACTGATGGGAAGCTTGTCCTTGTGCCATATGAACCTTTGTTTCTCTTTCCTCCAGGAGTTGAACCCCACACCAAAACAACCCTACTTAGACACATGACCGGCAGCAGGAGACAGGGGGAAGAGTGCACATGAAGAGGAGTGTAATAATGGAGATAAAAGAAGATCTGAATGACAAAACACCAACTTCATAATAACGACAACCACAACGGCTACGCCGATGATCAGCACGCACCGGAGAAGGAAATGGATTTACTTGTAGTTTTCGTACTTTTTTTTTTTTAAAGAAACAATCAAAAAAACATTAACTACTAGGCTAGAAGCATGATTTCGTATAAAACAAAAACCAAACAGAGACAACAAAAAAACTAGCAACCAAAATGTGCTTCCTGTTATATGTATCAGCATGAATGACTGCTGGCGCATGGCCTGTCTTTAACTACAGTACTAGGGGTTATGGGAGGGGGGGGACCACTCCCACGTGGGATGGGAGGTCATGATGAGGTGTAGGGAAAGGTGAATACGTCATACATCCCTTTCCTGAAGAAAAAGGGCAGTGTTTGTTTGTGAAACTTCTGAAAAGGGAGTCTGTTAAATAATCTGAATTATCTCTAGGCAAAGGTTTGCTCCCCTCTCCCTGTCACACTAATCAAACTCTTCTAGTAAACAAACATCACCACAGGCTAGTTTCAGCCTTATGTCCCACTGTCCCACTCCAGTAGCCTACACTTAGGATATTGGTGTTGTACATACTATATGCACTTAAATGATACGTGACTGAGTGTTACGTGTGTTTTATGTCTCAAAAACCGAATGCGATGCTGATGATGATGCTGCTGTTTCAGATCTGCCCTGGTTTTCTTGTTTGGTTAACTCTATGTGCATATTCTATATAATCTTGATCTGTGTGGACATAAGAACAAACAAAACAACCTTTGTGTCATTCTGCCTGTTTTATCTGTCAGTTTTTGTTTGTTTGGTTATTTGTTATTTTGTGATTTTCATGTGCTCCCTCCCTTTGCTCCCTTCATCTCACCTAGAGGGCATTATTGGCTTCAGAGACATTTCAAAGTTCTTTGTGTTTTAGGAAGAGGAGTTTCTGTGTTGACTTGCATCCCCAACCTCATAACCAACCTCCTCCAGAGTGGTTTGTGTGTTTCCAAGGTGAATGTTATTGGGGTAAATGCTGGTGCAATTATTAGGACTTTGAATAGACCTTTCCCCTACCCTACAGTATGTGTGCAGCTATAGTCCAGTTTGTCTGGTGGATCCTGTCACCACCATCTCCTGTATGCAGCCCACTTCAGGCACCTATACACCCCATCCTCCCTACACCTCTCCCTGCACTCCCCCGTCCCTCTCAATGTGGATGTAGCAGTCTTGTCCTGTCCCTATCGATGTGGATGTAGTAGTCCTGTCCTCTACCAGCAGGGGTCAGGGTTTCCTAATAATTAATGTTTCCTAATAATTAATGTAATCTCCCCTCTGTTGTGTCTGTCACACAGCAACAGTGTTTCTGTCTGATATCTAAGAAGGAGTTTACAGATCATCTCAGCACCTACCCGTCATTCGATAAGGGTAAATAAGTAACTTGACCACCATAGGCAATAATGTAGCTTTGGTTAAGCTGGTTACAGATGAGAGTCAGCCAGAGAGAGGAACATAGCTACTGAGATTTGTAAGTGTTGGGATTGTAAGTGTTGTTGGCAACTCTCAGAAGTGTAGCGAAGACAGCCAGCCACCAATCACTGTGATAAAAAACTGTAATATTGACCCCACAACTGTGAGCCCACACAAACCCACCCCAAACCTGTCTCCTGTCCTCTCACCCCTCTCATCATGTCTGTACAACCCTACCTTGTTTCCCATCAGAAATGTATTGTTGGATGTTCGTTGAAAAGAAAGCAATAACTTTGGTTGAAGGAGTAGGTCTTTGTGTGTGTGTGTGTGTGTGTGTGTGTGTGTGTGTGTGTGTGTGTGTGTGTGTGTGTGTGTGTGTGTGTGTGTGTGTGTGTGTGTGTGTGTGTGTGTGTGTGTGTGTGTGTGTGTGTGTGTGTGTGTGTGTGTGTGTGTGTGTGTGCACTATGATCCCCTTGATCACTCACTACTTTGACCTTAGATGTACTGTCTGATCAGGAGCAATGCCAGAACCCGAGTAACCCACTTTCTATCCACTTGACCTGCATGGAACATAAAGAATTTTGGTTGTGTAAAGTAGACCAAGGAGACAAATTAGTGGACTGAGTAATTGGTTAGGGTTGTTTGAGAGTTCTCTTGATCCAAATGTTTTTCTCCCAGTCCCAACAGTGTTTGGTTTCTTGTGTGTGATTGTGTGTGTTTGAAGGTTGGGGGGGCAAGTAATCTAACTTCGTACCAGCCATTCCCTGAGTTTTATGCAAGCTGTCAAATGTCTCATTTTCAAACTCATCAAGGGAATGTAGCAACACTGAAAAACAGCTAAAAGTGTCCACTCATTGTTGATTTAAGCCTTAATTACATTCATATTTTACTTTAAGGAAACATTTGAATGGTGTGAGTGTGTGAGTGCATGTGATGAGTCCTCTGATTGTAAGTACAATTGAGACTGACACAGTACAACAGCATTTAGTTTCGACAAATGACAGTGCAGGGTTGAGGGAGGTAAATCGGCATGGGTGTGAAAGTGATATGACACTACTGGTGGACATAACAGAGGCTCTCCAGGCCCTAACCTAATTCATACAAAACGTGGTCACAGTAATGTTACCTCAGTACATTATACCATCCTACATCATATTAGATGTATAGATCATGTTGGCATTGTACCGTAACTGATCTAATACATTACATATCTCATATCGAAGGAAAATGTGTCACAAACACTCCAGCGAGTATATGAATCAACACTCTGCAATAATAATACCTATACATGTAAATGAATCTCCAGTCCAGGTCCATGCTTTATCCGCCTCTGTAGCCACAGATAATGAATGTAAGGTGTTGCTCTGTAGATGATAGTTGAGTAGGAAGGCTAGATGTCAGGCTGTTTGAGTCTATCTACGGAACTCAGGATCTGTTGTTTATCAAAGAAACTGTATAAAACTGAATACTCTTATATATGCATACATATTCATAAGTCAATACCCATCCATGCATAATCAGAACAAGAGAATGAGCAAGAGAAAGAGAACAGATCTTCAGCTCAGTTAGTTAGACAATTCTCTAAGAATACATGGTGGCTTCATTTGCTAGGTTTTTTTTAGATGGCAGGCATTTTTCCTCAACACCGCCCACCCCCATTCCATCCCTGCTCCCTAAAACCAAAAAGAGATTGAGCCAGTTCTAAGGCTTCCTTCCACACAGTGACAGGTAGAGCGGAGGAGTCAATGAGAGGGAGGAGTGGATAGGACTTTAGACTTATTCAAAGTTATAGTGAAAATATCATGAACTGAAGAACTATGGAGGTGACGACAAAAACCAAGTTCATGCAAAAAATATTAACTGTTGCAAAAACTAGAGAACACATATACTCCTTTAGAATGTATTGAAGACATTATTAACGCAATAGCATATTACTCAATACTTAGGAATGCAACTGCGCACATGCACAGAAAATGTTTTTAATATAAATGAATATATATATAATATATGAAAATATATATTTACTTAGAATGCTATGCACCCTTGTCAACAGGATTATAGTAATGTTATGGATGTACTTTTGGCATCATAGCTACCAAGAGACTGTTGAGTTATGGGTAATGCCTGAAACATAGGAAAAAATAGGGGTCTTGTGGGTATTTTAACTTGTTTTGTTTGCTTTTTTTTATTGTTATGAAGAGGTAAAATATGGAAAACATATATAAATGTACAATCCTTTTAATCAAATGAAATCCGATGACATCTATAGATAATTTACCCTGTACACCAGCTCAAATCATTTACAAAATTAATAAAGAAATGAAATGTCCCTGTGTTTGTGTGTGTGAGAGTTTGTATGAGATTAGTATTATTTTACCTGTTGAATGTATGTGGACAATATTAATACATTTCACCGGATGGCCAGAGGCCTATAGCTTGTTTATTTTCAATGGCTCTAAAGTTTTCACAGTTGGGGTATTCTTTCACAGTAGGATATGGTAGGGAGCAGATCTGGCAATGAGAAATTGGTTGTATTATTATGAACGTTTTATTATGAAAGTCCTGGAGCGTTATGTCAGTAATAGCTCAGGATATTGAATAGGTCACCTTTTCTCAAAAGCCATGCATTGCATCCATCATCATATGACTATAATGTTCCTAGAATTTTCAAGAACACAGACACACTGATTAACAGTATCATATTATTACACTGAATTGATTGATGCCTAAATCAGTTTGGCTCACTCGCTATTTTTCCAATTTGGACATTTGTCGATATACTGTATCTAAGAAGCAACACCATCCAACAGTGGGGGGCGATATAATATCAATGAGTGAGTGCTGAGGGTGAGTTTGGAACGTGTGCGAAAGTCCTTTAAATAAAGAACCTGGCCTCTGCTATAGGTTTGCGTGTAGGAATGTGTGACTAGTTAACATTATTTGTACTTATTATTTTATGAAAAGTAGCTAGTTTGCTATTGAACCAAAGCAAAGAACTGATAAAACCACAAAAGTTTAATGTCCAGGATCTTTACGTTGTTTAATTTGTAGATATTAGAAAACGGCCCTGTGTTTTGAAAATGTCTTCGGGCTGTCAGAAAACCACTACTAGCAAGTCCATTCCGACCAGATGGGTGACTATAAACGACGCGGCGCACATGCCTCACGACTACTCCACAACTCCCGGAGGAACTCCGTTCAGCATAACTCCTGAAGGTAACAGTAGCTAGCCTTTATATACCTATATATATTTGTGTGTTATGCCATATGTAACTCAACGGGAAATTATTCGATTGCTAGCCTGATTACTATGCGTTCGAGCTATGCAGGTGCCCCGAACACAACCTCGATGGGTTGTCAAATCTCTAGACAAAGAACAAGGCTAGCAGTCAAATTTCTCTAGCAAAATGTTTGCGGTGCAGTATTGTACACTGACAAACGCATTAACTTCAGCCTGCAACATGCTCATGTCTTCCTCAGTGACTTTGTTTTGTTTCTGATAGCGTGCCATTGTTTGCATCAGCTTGTTAACTATATAGTGTAACTTTTCGTACACCACCACGATCATCATGTACGAGCCGGTGTGAAAGACTTGATATCAGTAGGAATCTTGCTGTCTCGGCTAATAACTGGAAGTAGTGGTAACTTATAGACAACTACAACATAGCTATGAGAGATCGTCACTTGGCTTAATTATTTAGCTACACAAATGTTAGCTAACTAGTTAGAGCTAATGCCTGTAAGTTACAGCAGGGTTTCCCAAACTCGGCCCCGGTTTGGTTTCTGCCCTAGCACTAGGCAGATGATTCAAATAACAAACTCATCGTCAAGCTTTGATTATTTGAACTCCTGGTTTATAGCATGGCACCAATAGAGTGAGTGATTGTTTTTTTCCACCTTTATTTAACTAGGCAAGTCAGTTAAGAACAAATTCTTATTTACAATGACAGCCTACCGGGAACAGTGGGTTAACTGCCTTGTTTAGGGGCAGAACAACTGATTTTTACCTTGTCAGCTCGGGGATTCGATCTTGCAACCTTTTGGTTACTAGTCCAACTCTCCAACCACTAGGCTACCTGCCTTCCCAGCAAATTACCAATGTGATTATGCAATGGAAATCACAGGTTTTCCCTTTTTTTAATTAAGTTAAATGAAAACAGGCAGGGATATGGGTATGATTACCTATAATGATTACCTCTAATTAGACCTAATTGACATGGACTTGTAAGCTTTTTCCTAGATAAGTGTGCACTATATAGGTTCAATTCATATTCTGTTTTATGACAGGCGTCTGCAACATTTCATGCGTTCAAGGATTTGGGGCTTTTATTAGGATCCCCATTAGCTGTTGCAAAAGCCACAGCAATTCTTCCTTGGGTCCACATATAACATAACAATACAGAACAATAATAGACAAGAACAGAGATGCATACATTTAAAAATAGATCATTTGCTGACCGAACACTACATGCATAACTTACACATACCAGTTAACATTTACATACAAGTGTAATGAAGTCAGATAGGGGAGAGGTGTCACTTTATTTGTTTTTTAAAACCATGTTTGGTGTTCACTTGGGCTGTCTGAGATGGAAGGGAGTTCCATGCAATCATGGCTCTAAAAAGTACTTTACCTGAATTTGATCTGGACCTGGGGACTGTGAAAAGACCCCTAGTGGGGTAAGTTAATTTTTGGGGGAATTTTCATTTTAATGCTGCTTATAAAAAGAAGAAGCGATGCAGTCACTTTCTTCAACTTATAGCCAAGAGGCTGGCATGCATAGTATTGCTAAATGCTAATTAAACCAAATGTATTTTGTTCTCTCGGTCTCGTAATATTGACTGCGAAGACCTGCATATTTGCACATTAAAGGGAGCCTAAATTGAGCAAGTTCCCCAATCAAAATACTTGGGTATTTTGATTGACAATAAACAATAAACACATTGAAAAACTGACCAAAAAAAGCAGAGAAATAAGATTGGTTTCTTTTCAAGTAATAAATCCTGCCTCACTTTGGAAAGTAGCGCTCTGATTACAGTGAAGAGCAAGACTGGCTGCTCTGTTCTGGACCAGCTGCAGCTTTCTTAGGTTGTTCTTTGCAGCACCTGACCATATGACTGGGCAATAATACCGATAAGATAGAACTATAGCTTGTATCTCTTTATCATGGACAGACCATCATCTTTACAACCATTGAGTTGTAATTGAACCATTATGCTTTGACCAAGACAGTTTACAATCTAAGGTAACACCAAGTAGTTTAGTCTAATCATCTTGCTCAACAGCCACATTATTCATTATCAGATTCAGCTGAGGTCTGTCTATAACTTAAGGAATGCTTTGCACCAAATACAATGGGTTTTAGTTTGAGAGATGTTTAGGACTAGTCCCCCATTCTAAAACTGAACAGCTCTTTGTTTAGGGTTGCAATTATTTTATTTACTTAAGGCTAGGTATGTCATTAGTAAAAATAGAAAACAGTAAATGCCCAAGAGAGCTGCGACACACCAACATCAACTTTTTAAAAAAAATTTTTTACCTAGGCAAGTCAGGCAAGAACAAATTCTTATTTACAATGATGGCCTACCGGGAACAGTGGGTTAACTGCCTTGTTCGGGGACAGAACAACTGATTTTTACCTTGTCAGCTTGGGATTCGATCCAGCCACCTTTTGGTTACTAACCCAACGCTCTAACCACTAGGCTTATCTGCCGCCCCACTTGTTGTATTCATAGGATGCATTATATGCACATGCATGTGTGGTTACATCTGTGCAACAACTGACATGAGTCCTTTCATATTGTGTGAAGCAGGTATAGCAAGCAGGTAGAGACTAGAGTGCATTGCAAAGTAAAAGTATCTGACATTAAGTCGTTCCAGAGAACATATTTGTTGCATGATTAATGCATGGATTGCATGATGAATATGTAGGCTGCCAGATCATGTTGCAATTTCTTATCTTTCAGCAGCAGCCGTTTTGCATAAACCCTCTGTCACAAGATGCCATTAACAAATGAGAAACATATAAAGTTTCCTAGAACTTTCAAAGCATTTATCATTTTAAATGCATTGAATGATATGTAAAATATGCAATAACAAGCAAGATATGATGGATAAAAATGTTCCTACTAATTTCCTGAATAATAGTGACATTTGTTTCTTGACATGTGGTGATGTCATGGTGAGCTGGTTAACTCCCAGTGAGGGTCCCAAATGGCACCCTATTCCCTATAGTGATGAGGCAAAAAATAAATCCTGTTACATATTGGGATATTATTTTTGACAATGTATCGTTTTGACAATACCGCAATATTATTTTTTGCGCTAGTTGGCTGTACCTGCACCAAAACCACTGTATTTTTCCTTCAAAGCTTGTTATCCAAATAGGGAGCCAATTTTGTTTTCAGCACTTTTATTTCCATGACTGATAAACACTTGTTTTGCCATGGCTCTCTCTTGTCTCTGCATCAGACATATGGTGAGCAAATTGTTTGGAACATCGAATCGCAATAAAATCACAGTATCGAAAGCCTTGTGAACATGAACGCACAATTCAATACAACAAGATTAATCAAAACAAACACAACTATCACATATTATCTCCTTCAAAATGCCTCTAAACTGTCCAATGGAGACCAGCGAGTCAAATCCCCAGCTCAGTGGAGACCCATGGGTCCTCCAGAACCAGACAGTCCAGAGAGCGGGTCTGAAAGTTGCTGGATCTCCAATTAATATGTGAGCCGAGGTAGTTGGGGATTCTGAAGAACCCTTTTAAATACAAAAAGTAGGCAATGCTGAGCCCTTCTGGTAGTCAGACTCCCAGCCAACAGAACTATACAAAATGCAGTGATGTGTATGAAAATTGTCCCCAGTGATAAAACAGTGTTGAGTGACAGACTGAGTCTAAAGGTTTTAAAACAGAGGCTGCCGCATGTATGTAGACTATATCACCATAATCAAGTACTGGGAGAAGTGTTGTTCAAGCAGTCTTCCTCCTACTTTCCAAAGTGAGGCAGGATTTATTACTAGAAAAGAAGCCAATCTTATTTCTCTGCTTTTTTTGTCAGTTTTTCAATGTGTGTTTTAAGAGAGCTTATTGTCAATCAAAATACCCAAGTATTTTGATTGGGGAACTTCCTCAATTTAGGCTCCCTTTAATGTGCAAATATGCAGGTCCTCACGATCAATATTACGAGACCGAGAGAACAAAATACATTTGGTTTTATTAGCATTTAGCACTAGTTTAAAATCAATAAGCAATTTTTGAATTGAGTGAATGGCCAGCAATTTTTGAAGGTCATGAATGGCCTGCTGTACTGAGGGCACAGGAGTAAATAACTGTATGATCCATGTAGAGATGAATGTTACAGGTTTTAACAGACAAATATTATTTATATAAATAGTGAAGAGAACAGGGCCCAAAATCGACCCATGTGGCACACCTTTCCTAATAATGAAGAAACTACATTTGATACCGTTAGATAGGCAACTTGCAATTTGTTCAATAACTATTTCAAACGCCTTTGACAAGTCAATAAATAAGGCAGCGCAATGACTTTTATGATCTAAACAACACAGCACATCATCTAAGATAATTGTAGCCACTGAAACAGTGGTGTGTCCAGGTCTAACACCAGATGGGTGCTCATTAAGAACAGAATGACAAGTTCAAACCGTTCTAGGCTGAGAGTTGGCATGGGACTTTGTCAAGGCAAGATGGCTTGGAAATTGGACGGTAGTTATCCAATTCAGAAGGATCTCCACCTTTGTGTAGAGGGAAGACTTGTGCCGTTTTCCAGATCTTACGGATAACTCCAGAAACAATTGTCAAGTTAAAACGATAGGTTAATGATTCTGCAATAAGTGGGGCAGAAAGCTGCAGCAAAAGGGGATCAAGTGTGTGAGCCCCAGTGGATTATTTTACATCGCTCTTCAATAAGGCACTTAGTACATCATAGACATCAAATGGTTGAAATAAATTAGGAATCGGCACCTAAGTATTGTAATATCCTGAGGTCCCTTGCAATTCCCACCCCTAATTCCCTATAGAGTGCACAACCTTTGACCAGGGCCCATATATAGGGAATAGGATGCCATTTGGGATGCACTGAGTTCAGTTTCCTGCTCTAATATTAGTCCAAGGTTAACAGGAGGGGTAATGCACGGAGGGCTCCCACGGGTTACTCCTCTGCCTTTTTGCTGAGGTTTGTCCTGTTAGGCCACTCATCAGTAACGTGGGAAATTCTGGCACAGAACGCAGCTGGCCGATTTATATGTAGGCTAGCTTGCCTTGAACCACCCTTTGGTGAGCAGATATCAGTGACTGACTACCCTGTGGACAGAACAGCAGAGGACAGTACAAACAGAACCATTTTGCACCATATATATTTTAAGGATTCATGCAATCCCTACATTTGATCCATTTGTTAATGCCACTAGTTTTATTTATTTTCAGCCATACACATGCATATCAAATCATTGGGACGGTATGTTGATTTATGCACTTGGAGATTATTTTGTAATGAAAAGTACATAAATGTATTATATTTATTATTATCATTATTTATGTAGGGCTTTCACTTCACAGTCACACACGTTCTCAGTGTTCCAAAATATCCAGACACCTGTTGTGAAAAGTATGAAAGAGTATGTGATGTGTGAGATTTCACTGCAGGGAGGTTTCAACCAAATAGGACTGCGGAACAGGATGAGTGCTATGGAGGGATTGTGCTCCTGTTTGATCCGTAACATTTGCATCACTATTTATTGAACATTTCTACCCCAACCTGTATGCACCTTAGGTACAAGAATTATCTACGACCGGCAGTTCCTGCTGGAGTGCCGCACTTCCCCGCTGGCCAGGACTCCCCCGTACTCTCTCCCTGACATCCCAGGGGTCACCAGCCCACCCTCAAAACACATCATCAATGTAAAGGCCCATAACGGAGAACCACTGAACAACAACATCGCGGCACCTGCTGACAAGAGCGCTGGTAAGAACGTGATCCACTCAGGCAGGACAACTATTTACTTGTATCTTAGATATTACTGTGCCAACACAACAAAAACATAACGGAAAACAGTCATAGGAAATCAATTTGTTTTATGGAAAATGTTGTTTTATGAGATAAAATGTTCAGATTTACTGGAAGCTCAATGTTTGAATAATTTACAGGTTTCAATATTTGCCCTTTATGTATTGCCTGTCAGACTCTTTAAATAGGCTATTATATAGGGTCAGTAGGAAATTAACACATGTGTTTTTGTTTGTGAAGGGGATGATGCACAGTTTGAAATGGACATTTAACTGGTGGTGGAATGAGCATTCTAGAGGGATGTGAAACAACTTCACTTACTACCATGATGCTAAAGAAGAGGCCCAGCCAATCCCCTGTCCAGACTCGCTACAATGTTGTCACCCTGTGTTTACAGATGTGTCCATTAGTTGCTGTGTTAACTTTCAATATCAGTGGTGTTGCTACTGTGAAAACTGTTGCCTTACTCTTGTGAACCCAGCAGCAACAGTGAAAAAGACTGCCCAGAGGAGTGGTGTGGAGCTAAAGATTCAATACAATTGTTTTCATTCTTTAAAATTATTTTGACACTCAAATCACCCTAATCATGGGCTACCCACCCTTCACCTCTCTTCAAATACTGCCTTCAAAAAACGTTACATTTTTACAGATAGTCATACAAAGGAATGTTTTTGTCACCTTTGTTTTGAGACAAAATAAATACATTTTCACATGGTATGTAAGAAGAAGAAATAAAGCAAAGAAAACATATATTTGGTAGTAGACTTATTTCCTAAAAGGTAACCAGTGTGAATAGAATGTGTATTCCAGAATCACAGGATAGCTTCTGTCAAACCCTCGGGCACTCTCGGTAATCCGGCAAGTGTCATAAGTCTCATGGTAAATGGGTTGCTGACTGCAATACATGTTCCCCTCGGGGAAACCCCTTGGTATCTGACAGAAAAAAACGAATGACCCACAAATGGTTATTCCACTGGTAATATGTAACAGTAAAATAAAAGACGATATCGTTACTATGAGTTATAAATTACAATTCCAGCATTTCCTGAAACATTTCATTTTAAATGTACGTAAAGCCATTAGATAATTTTGCCTCTAGTCAATGTTAAATTTTGCTCAACTCAAAACGCACTACAATGGTTGAACTTGATGTTACTGTTCACATCCATCAGAAGCTATCGGCACCGCGGCTACACATCCACATCCACTTCCATTCTTCTGTGAAGCAAAGCGGTAAATGTCCTGTGTTTGTAGTGTAGCAGGAGTTACATCTGTGGAATTCTTCAGGAAGTTCCCTCCTGCAACTGATAACATTCCAGAACCAACAGCCTGGAAAGCAGTAATCAATACACACCACAATGTCCTTCCTCTCATCCAAAAGCCACACTGTCTGCATGCAGTATAAGCAGTAGGCCTATATGGCTGATTTTAGACGGGCAGCACATTTCTGATCTTTTTTTTCACTAATTGGTCTTTTGACCAATCAAATCAGCTCTGAAACAGGTCTAATGTGAAAGGTCAAAAGACCAATTTAGTGTGAAAAAAATTCTGAATTGGGCTGCCTGTCTAAAAGCAGCCTATGATTCATATTGGCTGTAAATGGAAGAACTTGAACAACAAGACCTATGATTATTTTAAAAGTAGGTTCCTGTCTTTTTTTTTTTAAACATCCATTATATGCTTTAGAGGTGATACATTCATGACTTTGTTATTCAATTAAATGGGTGCTTACATATTCTGATAAATCCCAATGTAAATTTGGACATTTAGCCTTTAAGCGACTGATATTACCTGGCTGTGAGACTCTGTCAAACTAGTTATTTAGCAGTAAGTCGGGTATCGAGTCCAGTCAGAACAAAGCAAGAATGACACACCAGAGGGCCCTGCAGACATTTCCCAAATTGGAATCTAGCACTTCATTCTGCCTAGCCTCTAGGAGTGTCAACCAGATGCCCTACTTGCCAAGCAGGAACCAAGGTCTGTTCCTCTGTCAGAATTCAATAATGCACAACATCCTATGCACTGTCAATCAATCTTTTTTTCTCTGTGGGAAGCTGTACCAATAAAAGTAAGGGTTCTATGCATAGGACATTGTGAAACAACATTTAGGATACATAAACAGTGTTGAATCAATATTAGCCCACTAGACTATCTGAACAATGGACTGACCACCAGGGTTCTGTGTGTGTGGTGGGGAACAGAAGGGGGTTGTTCATGAGGGTTCAGTGTGTGAAAATCGACACGTGCTAGAGAAGCTGTGACACCTGGCTCCTTGTCACTATCCTGAAACTGCAGCACTAACGGGAAACCCACTGGGCCAGTTCCCCATGCCCTGCCGTGGTGTCTGAACAAACACTCAAGGGTCCAACCCCAGGTCCCATAATGACCACTGCCATAGGAGGACCCAATGACCATGACAGACTTTTGTCACCCCAACAGATCAGCCTGTTTAAATTGCTTTACTATTGATCAGCATGGATTGTCATGGAGGCAACAGTGGTTATTAATCTGGGCTGAACACTGAGCTTTAGTTATTAGTTAATACGGCTTTGATGATAGCTTTGAATTCAGATTTGACCTCTTGACTCGGATCACACTTTTTCTGGATGTACTTGCATAAATTACATTAACAGCTTAGTTTTGGAACGCAACCTGCCTCTTAGTTGGTGCACGGGTTAAAAATGTATCTGAGGCCAGTGTCTTTCCTTTTGCTAAGAGAGAGACTTAGGATAGGTGTAATTTCAGGGCAGGGGAGTGTGAAGATGTGGAACGACACTTTGCACTTTACCACTCCTCCTGGCCATGCACACAGTAGCTTCACTAACGCCACTCTGTTCTTGTTAGGGGGTCTATATTCCCCCATTCCTCTCACTCTTGCTTCCTGGCACCCCTAAAATAAACTGCTTTTTTCTTTCCACCATTCCCCTCCCCTGACCCATTCCTAGTCATTGCTCTGTTAATTTCCTCCCGATACCCGTTGCTTTGAACACAATCAACTAGGATATTGCTCGGCTGGGCCTTTTTACAAGGGGCACTGATGACGCCCCATAATCTGTGCAGTAATACTATAAAAAGATATGAGGATTTGAGGTGAGGATGGTAAAGCAGTTCACAAGTAACTGGTCTGAAAAGCCATAAACACGCTTGTCTTGATCAGTTCATCATGACAGTTTAAGAACATATTAGGCTTGGTGGGGGCCATCCTATTCTCAAGTACACTGTAAAAAAACAGTTGTATCTACATACAATATTAATATTAGATGTAATGTCCTATGTTTTTGAGTTTTTAAAAAAGTTGTTCGAAATTTACAAAGTACATCCACACAATTAATATCCAAACAAATGTGTTGGATTTACTGATAATATTATTCAATATGAATTGATGTAACACAAATATTTAGTGAACCCAAAATAGAATTTCAAACATTTGAATGTTTAACATTGTTTAGGTTTACCCCTTATTTTTCTTAGCACAAACTACCTCGAGATTTCCGTTCGTTTGTATAGGTTACCTTCAGATGAGTACTAGTGATACTTGTGGGGGTCATGGGGCAAAATGAAGAACATCTTCTTGTTCGTGAGAGGCTTCGCTAGTGTTCAAAATAGTTTGTAGGCAAAACTGTTCAGACGTTTTCGTTACAAGACCGATTTTTGGGATGTCTCATGGTCTGACAAACACTGCTGTAGCTCGGCCACGTTCCACCGCGGATGTGGAAGGCCGACAGGGGGATGTGTAGCTCGGCCACCTTCCACCGCGGATGTGGAAGGCCGACAGGGGGATGTGTAGCTCGGCCACGTTCCACCGCAGATGTGGAAGGCCGACAGGGGGATGTGTAGCTCGGCCACCTTCCACCGCAGATGCGGAAGGCCGACGGGGATGTGTAGCTCGGTCACCTTCCACCGCGAATGTGGAAGGCCGACAGGGGGATGTGTAGCTCGGCCACCTTCCACCGCAGATGCGGAAGGCCGACGGGGATGTGTAGCTCGGCCACCTTCCACCGCAGATGCGGAAGGCCGACGGGGATGTGTAGCTCGGCCACCTTCCACCGCAGATGCGGAAGGCCGACGGGGATGTGTAGCTCGGCCACCTTCCACCGCAGATGCGGAAGGCCGACGGGGATGTGTAGCTCGGCCACCTTCCACCGCAGATGCGGAAGGCCGACGGGGATGTGTAGCTCGGCCACCTTCCACCGCAGATGCGGAAGGCCGACGGGGATGTGTAGCTCGGCCACCTTCCACCGCAGATGCGGAAGGCCGACGGGGATGTGTAGCTCGGCCACCTTCCACCGCAGATGCGGAAGGCCGACGGGGATGTGTAGCTCGGCCACCTTCCACCGCAGATGCGGAAGGCCGACGGGGATGTGTAGCTCGGCCACCTTCCACCGCAGATGCGGAAGGCCGACGGGGATGTGTAGCTCGGCCACCTTCCACCGCAGATGCGGAAGGCCGACGGGGATGTGTAGCTCGGCCACCTTCCACCGCAGATGCGGAAGGCCGACGGGGATGTGTAGCTCGGCCACCTTCCACCGCAGATGCGGAAGGCCGACAGGGGGATGTGGAGGATTGATTGAGACTTTTTTATTTGTTACATTTATTTAACTAGTCAAGTCAGTTAAGAACAAATTCTTATTTTCAATGACAGCCTACACCAGCCAAACCTGGACGACGCTTGGCCAATTGTGCGCCACCCTATGGGACTCCTAATCACGGCCGAATGTAATACAGACTGGATCCGAACCAGGGACTGAGATGCAGTGCCTTAGACCGCTGCAGCCCATGCAAAAAAACTAAAGCTTAAACTGAAGGATTTTGATGGGGATTTTGTTGGTCATGACGCATGGATGCATCAGAGTATTAATCATGCTCCACAACAAGCTGCAATATCTCACTTTTTGATAAACCCGACCAAATTCACATAGAAATCTGAGTTATCAATCTGTCATTCGCATTGAAAGCAAGGATGAGAAGCAGTAGATCCATTCTGTGTGTACTATTTCTATGCCTCCTGTTCCTAAGTTTCCTTTTTGTGTCTATCTTTTGGGTTTTGTACACCGGCTTCAAACAGCTGAAAATATATTCAGTGGTTTAGATGGTACAATGATTCTCTACACTCTGAATGCTTCTTTGTCACAAAATTTGGCAAACTATTAGATTTTTAGCAACCAGAAAATGGCAGAGCGATTTCTGCATATTGCACCTTTTAACACTAATATAGAAATGTAAATTTGATTCAAGTTGTATGCATGTTAAGAAAAAAGTCATAAGTCAAAACAATTTCAATTACCCACAATCCTCTAAAAACGGAGCCAAGTGGCAAGTTGTTGCAAGAACTTAAAATGATTAAATGGAGCTAAATATTACAATTTTGTAAATTAAATCACTTTGAAAGGACTTGCATTCATTTTTATTAAATATAAGTGGTTATTTTTTTGGTCAATTTAAATTCACCCCAGAATATGTTTTGGGCAGTCAAGAATTCAGGCCAATACAATGCTGAAATGTCCTAGATTTCTCACTTAAGTGGATTAAATCAATAAATGTCACACTTCGATGAACAGAATAAAATGCTTTAATATATATATTTTTTCAATGTACAAAAATATCTTTAATAAATGAGTGACTAAAAAAGTAATCATAACAAGTAAGATACCATTTTGGCAGAATATTCCTTTAAACTTCTTAAATACCAAAACCCTGCCGATATAAATGCGTACAGCCTAAGTATGACCCAAAAAGTGAAGTCTTTCTTCTTGAAATATTCAAATAAATAACAGTACACCTTTTATCATAAAGTAAATACATTGGCTCAATCTAAGGACACATCTAAAATGCAATGCTGTTGTTTCAGATGAGAACACCTGAGATGACTGTATAAGATATAGTAAGTATCAAATAAATGTATCTTCCATGTTACAGACCACAAACAGCCTGAAGTATAAATTGAATCAGATGGACACCTTCAATAAGAGTCATTTCATGACGCACAACATGCCATTCTAAGTGAAGCGTTTTAAATAAGTGGTATTTTTGGTTGCAAGGTGAGGTGACATGGCTGGGGTATCAGTGACAGCCACACTCCTCCACGATCATGTCCTCATGATGCCGTAACACCACGTCTTCATCACCATAGTACAGCATGGACAGCGGGCTGAGGCGCGTGGGCACGCAGGAGGTGCACCCCACACGATCCGGATGGTACAGTCTCAACAGGCTCTGAAAAAGAAAATAAGCATATTTTATGGAAAGCTGCACTGAGCATATATGCATAGGAACTTAAACCAAATGGAAACGTTTAGGTATGTTTTTGTTTTCATATCTTACCTTCATGTATGCGTGGTTGGTGGGACTGAAGGATTCATCCACCGGAGTAGGGCACTCGCCCTCGCAACGGAACGCGTTGTAGCGCTTTGGATACACAATCCACTCGTTCCAGCCGATCTGGTCGAAATCTACCCACATGTCCACCTTCCGACATAGTAGGCGTTGGACGGATTCAGCCAGTGACCCAGTACCATTCGCTGCAATTCCGCCGGCTATCCGCACTCTCTCCATTCGGTTTCTCTTGTGGCGTCGCCCTTGAGCTTCACCGCTGACTTGGTCCAAAATTGCGTATTTGGAGTGCTCCACAGTACGGATGAGAGTGTGTGCGCTCTCGCCATCCCGAGGCAGGTTGTGCTTGGAGAAGACAACCATCATAACCCGTTCGGCTGTCGGATGGTGAACCTTCCTTCGCCTGTGCGTAAAATGCTTAATGTATGGCATGTCGATCTCTCCATCTACCCCACTCCCGTGATCTTCCTCCATCACATCTCCAACTCTTGCTTCTTGACTCTCCGTCACTGCGTCTCCCTGGTGCAACCAATATTTGAGCAGAGTTGTTACATTGAAAACGTTCAATGGAGACTTGGTGTCACTGGGCGATGCGCCAAAGCTGCCCAAGAGAAGGCGCTTGTCGCTGCACATTTCAGTGTCAGACTCGCAGTCCTGCTTTCGCGAGTGATAAATGTCCAATGTGACGCGCTTGGAGGCGGAGAAAGCTGGTAGTCTGACCCGAAGCTCTGACAGCTGGACATCGTCAGTCGCAGAGATGGAGGACATGTCGAAAGTGACGGTCCATTTCTCACCCACTTGATGGCAACCTGGAAGAAACGAACAAAATCAGCAAACCAGCTGAATACTGTCAGTGTACCATCAACAAAACGTACGTACACGTCACCACAAACTAGCAAACCACTAGGCCTAGCCTACTAGACAAATGTCAAAGCTTTGGAGGGAGTGGGAGGAGAGGGCAGCAGAGGGTGAGAGCAGGATGTGTATTGAACCCCCTTTTGTAGAGCTGTCTGAGGGGCTAATACACACACCCGCTCACATAAAAAAACCTTTAAAGTCGAATAAGCATTGTGACACTTCTGGGTTGTAAAGAGGGAAGATCTGATAAACGCAGATAACACACCCTGCAACCAAAGTGGCTGGCAGTGATGGAGAGGACATGTGTGAAGAGATCTAACCTGGCTCGGACGCTTGCTTGAACTACAGGTCTTAACACATTATCGTAAACTACAATACACACGTCAAACTACGTATTATTGGTCCAAAAAGTGACAAGTTTAAGACGTGTAAAACTGAACGGCCAGTTCAATAATGTCTTAAAATGTTTGAAACGCAAATTCAAAATGCCAAACCAACGAAACAAAATAAGAATAACCTGAGTGTTTCCAATAGAGCGTAACAAGTTTTAATATGCCTAACACAAACTGAAACCAATACCCACCTTTTGCTATGAGACTGATGACTGAGTCAGAATGCCGCAGTAAGTGGCTGTCATCGGCTGCACTGACGGCGTTGACAGCCGTGGACTGTGAGGAGTCTGCAGCCTTGAAGGAGCGGTACAGCTGCATCATATAGAGAGGGTACCTGTTGGAATGGTACGAATTTTGATTTCCTAAACTGGACTCGGGTGCGCTCTTGTGATGCCGGGAATGGTGCGACAGTTTCCCCGAACTGCCAAGCCTGAAAAAGCAGATGAGGAGCGCGCAAAGGACGAGCCATGCCAAGCCTTCCATTTGACAGAAGCGGTGTTATCCACTGTAGCGTTAAGTCACGTTGAAAAGTAAAGAGAAGATGGCATCAACTAGTCAGCCTCCTTCTAGCTTGTCTTGGTTTGAAATGATGCTGTGAGCAGACAGAAGTCCAGACAGGGCATTTATAGTGGACAGCTGCCCTTTGACTCTAGCCATCTTAACAACTCTCTGATCGATCCCCAGTGCACATCAGAGGGACGACAAGACAGCATTTAGCCAAGGTCATTGTCTTTCGAAACTATCCAGACATTTACATTCATTAGGTCGTAGGACTATACTCCTAGTTGATGTATGATCTTAGCTGTTAGAACCCCTTCTGATTTCACACTTTAAAAAACAGTAATATTAGTTAACATTTCAAACTATTTTCATTAGGTCGGACAAGCCATGTGGAATTGAGATCAGATTAAGATTCCACTAATAGACACACATCGTTTTTATTAACCAATTATGTATACCCGTGCTTGTTTCTAAATAGTCATTACTATTGAATAGTTCACTAAAGTTCCCTGCATCATGCTGGCCGCTTTTTTTTTTTTTTACATTAAACAAAAGTAAATTGAAAATGTTAATGAAAGACTCGCATGACCAAAGATTCTCGACAGTAGTAAAACAATTATTTATCGGTTTTCTGCCTATCAATATTATGAAATCGAAACCCATTGAAGTACTTACATTTGGTAGTAAAAGCCATGCAATTGATGCTTTCCAAAGTATCGGATCCATTGATCGTGGGAAAATATTAACTGTTTGGAATGTAATACATTTACCAGAAAAACGTATCTTTCAAAATTGGCGAAGGCCTACATTAGTTTTAGTTGTTTGAATTATTAAATCCTCCAAGATTAGTTCTCGAACCCGATGTCCACGTTTCCAAAGCAATATTTGGCATGTTGTTGAATTGGTCAACTGTGAATCTGAACCAATTTATACTTCGTTAAAATAAAGACATTGGTAAATAAAGCTTATACTCGATAATAACAAAATCTAAAAAAAGGTATACAAAATAATTAAATAAACCACTACAACTTTAATTACATTTATTAATTTGGCTACAAAATGCATCCACAATTTGTGTATAGAATATTTATTGATGCGGTATTCTGAATTACATGTCAAAGCAGCTAAAATAGGATGCAACTGACACCTTAAATACAGGAATAAGTAAATAACTAAATACCCAAAGTAACATTGAAGTCGAAACCAATATAGAGAAACAACATCTGTAACAGACTACTTCTATGCACATGTGCTGTACGAGCCTTAAACCTGTAAATTTCCACTGTCTGTTTGAAGGCATTTTTTCACTCTGCCTCCTGAGAGTGACCACAGTGTCTCAGTCCATCCCGTTCTTCTCATATCTTTCAAGGGCACAGCTGTGTGGAGATATGAGGTGAACAGAGTCTGGTTTGAACAGAGGAGTAACGGAACTAACATTACTTGTTTGTGCGCTATGACCCGATACACATAGCCACAAGAAGAAAACAAGGTGGCTTCTGATGCCCTGATCTGCCGGGGAGGGGTGGAACCATTTTTAGGTCTACTCTAAGACCTCCTGTATTGTTGGGCTCTTAACGTTGATCAGCTCCATAATTGCAATAATTAATCGATATTAAAGTATGATTGTTTGAAGAAATAAGTCTCTCCTTATTGGTTAGAATTTCCTACAACACCAGACAATATTTGCATCAGATTGTGGCCTACTTTTTTTTACAGTTCCCAGATAACAATCCAAAAACGGCTTCTTTATTTATGTTGAATATGGTCCAATATAGATTTCATTCTATATTAACAAACATGGTTAAAAGCATACTGAAATCTGTAATTAGCCAACGGAAACCCCACAATTGGAATTTTGACATACCCCAAAATAAGTGAGGATATAGTGAAAGGATGTGGGGGATAAATCAGACAGAACAGTTGCAAGTTTACATTTGTAAATGCCATATACTGACTGAGGTCCAAATGGTTGCAGATATCTTGATCCCATGGAGTTCATAACCGCACAACTGACTGTACGTCATAGTCCACTGAAGAAGTCCTTCACCTAAGTAGAGGGAAATAAGAGACCACCAAGAACCCAATATATCAAACAACCTCATACAACTCCAATAAATACTTCATATCAAACACACAAGACATCAGAAATATTCAAATGTGAAAACATCAAGACATATTAGCACCTTACTAATATTGAAGACAAACAAAAAAGGTAGAAATTCAGGTCTTTGAAGCCAAGTTAAAAGTTTTCCAACAGCAAGACTGTCATAAGTGCCCCCATGTGGTCAAACTGGGTTTTGTCTAGAAGGAATACAGCTTTTATCAATATTATTTAAGCAGTTAAGCTAGTTGAGAACAACTTCTCATTTACAACTGCGACCTGGCCAAGATAAAGCAAAGCAGTGCGACACAAACAACAACAGTTACACATGGAATAAACAAGTGTACAGTCAATAACACAATAGAAAGAAAGACAGTCTATATACAGTGTGTGCAAATGGTGTGAGGTAGGCAATAAATATGCCATTGTAGCGAAGTAATTACAATTAAGCAGATTAACACGAGTGATAAATGAGCAGATGATGTGCAAGTAGAGATACTGGTGTGCAAAAGAGCAGAAAAGTAAATAAAAACAATATGGGGATGAGGTAGGTATATTGGGTGGGCTATTCACAGATGGACTATGTACAGCTGCAGCGATTGGTTAGCTGATGTTTAAAGTTAGTGAGGGAAATATAAGTCACCAGCTTCAGCGATTTTTGCAATTCATTCCAGTCACTGGCAGCAGAGAACTGGAAGGAAAGGTAGCCAAAGTAGGTGTTGGCTTTGGGGATGACCAGTGAGATATACCTGCTAGAGTGCGTGCTACGGGTGGGTGTTGTTATCGTGACCAGTGAGCTGAGATAAGGCGGAGCTTTACCTAGGAAAGACTTATGACCTGGAGCAAGTGGGTCTGGCGACGAATATGTAGCGAGGGCCAGCCGACTAGAGCATACAGATCGCAGTGGTGGGTGGCATAAGGGGCTTTGGTAACAAAACGGTTGGCACTGTGATAGACTGCATCCAGTTCGCTGAGTAGAGTATTGGAAGCTATTTTGTAGATGACATCGCCGAAGTCGAGGATCGGTAGGATAGTCAGTTTTACTAGGGTAAGTTTGGCGGCGTGAATGAAGGAGGCTTTGTTGCGAAATAGAAAGCCGATTCTAGATTTGATTTTGGATTGGAGATGTTTAATATGAGTCTGGAAGGAGACTTTACAGTCTAGCCAGACACCTAGGTATTTGTAGTTGTCCACATGTTCTAGGTCAGAACCGTCCAGGGTAGTGATGCTAGTCGTGCGGGCAACGAACGGTTGAAAATCATGCATTTGGTTTTACTAGCGTTTAAGAGCAGTTGGAGGCCACGGAAGGAGTGTTGTATGGCATTGAAGCTCGTTTGGAGGTTAGTTAGCACAGTGTCCAAGGAAGGGCCAGAAGTATACAGAATGGTGTCGTCTGCATAGAGGTGGATCAGGGAATCGCCCGCAGCAAGAGAGACATCATTGATATATACAGAGAAAAGAGTCGGCCCGAGAATTGAACCCTGTGGTACCCCCATAGAGAGTGCCAGAGGTCCGGACAACATGCCCTCCAATTTGACACACTGAACTGTCTGCGAAGTAGTTGGTGAACCAGGCGAGGCAGTCATTTGAGAAACCAAGGCTATTGAGTCTGCCGATAAGAATACGGTGATTGACAGAGTCGAAAGCCCAATATTGACTTTTCGTAGCAGGTTTAAAAGAACTTCTACAGCAGGTAAGTATAAAAATAAACGCACACCTATTTAGGCGAGGTGCTGGCTAGCGGAATAGAGAACTTGAAAATAAACGAGCCGTACTCTCTAGGAGCTCAAATGCAAACATTTTATATCCAACGTTTCGATAGACAAGCTGTCTTTATCAGGGTATAATCAAACACTGCGGGATGACTCATTTATATAGTGTCAAAAGACACACAGGTGTCTGTAATCATGGCCAAGAGTGGCCTAATATCATTGGTTAATTCTCAAATATTTAAATGGCATACAAAGAACAGCATACAAAAAACAAATGGATAGCATACGATCATAGATTCATTTTAAACTACACAAGCTTACAAACAATTACAATGGCAAAGTCACAATAATCACAAGAATGGCTTCAGATCAAAGTCTACGTTGAGACCGAAGGGAGCAAGGGTCTTTAAGTTAAAGATCCAGGCAGCCTCTCGTTTTAACAACAAATTATCAAGGTCACCCCCTCTCCTAGGGAGGGTGACATGTTCAATGCCAATATAACGCAGAGATGAAATCGAGTGTCCTGCCTCCAAAAAGTGGGCCGCAACTGGGTAAGTCAAGTTTTTGCACCTTATGGTGCTACGATGCTCCGAGATACGTACTTTTAATTTGCGCTTTGTTTTACCCACAATTTTTACCACAAGGACAAGTTATAAGATAAATAACTGCCTTAGTGGAGCACGTAATAACACCTTTGATTGGGATCGTTTTCCCTGTTTGTGGGTGTTTGAAGGATCTGCATTTATAAGTGCCATTACATTGAGCACAGCCATTACACTTGTAATTTCCATCCAGTAGGGGCGCAAATAGACGTTGTTCAGGAATATCTTGGGGTGGTAAATCAGTGTACCAATTGGTCTCTGAGATTTCTGCCCCGCGAGAATACGACCAAGGGAAGGTCTGAAAACACATTACCGAGACTATCATCGGATTTTAGAATGTGCCAATGTTTGTGAACGATTCCCTTAATTTGTTCAGAGCACTTTGAATAGCGGGTAGTTAGAATGCAAGAATGCGTCTTTTTGCGAGACTGCCCTTAAGGTCATGTCTCGTTTTGTTTAGAATTTTCTCAATGGCAATATTAATCTGATCATTTTTGTACCCCCGTGTGAAGTGACCCTTCACGGTCCCAGAACCCACGGGACTGAGTGTCTTTAATTTATCAAGCAAGATATTGAGCCCTGCCCATGTCTCTTTGCTTAATAAAGGGTTATCTTTTGTGCCTACGACCCAGTGCAACGACTTTGATGTTAAGGTAGACATGTTAAGTTTTTTAGAAACATCCGTTTAAGGGAATACTTTAGCTCCCCTGATCCTGATATTTCTATTGAACCAGTATGTTGCTCACCTGCACATACTCCGACTCCTTTTAGAAGCAACAGTTATTTTGTACCTCCAGCCAATCGCAATCACTCTATCGAGACATATGGCAGACTTGTTGAAAAAGATGTTGCTCATCTCCTTAAGAACAAACAGGAGTCCAAATCTTTCCATAATTTACCTAAGGATGAAAAACAAGCTTTGCTTGATTTACAATCCGATACCTCAGTCCTTATTCGTCCTGCTGATAAGGGTGGGTCGGTTGTACTCATGGATAGGACAGCTTATGTAAATGAGTGTCATAGACAGCTGCTTGACAACACATTTTACAAGAAACTCAGAAGTGACCCTACTTTCCAATTTCGGAATACTGTTTTTACTGTCCTAGATGGGTATTTAAGTTCTGGTCAGATAACCAATAAAGAACATTACTTTTTGGCTATTCAACACCCTAAAATTGCCACTTTCTATACTTTGCCGAAATTACACAAGAATGTTACAAAACCTCCAGGGCGCCCTATTGTAGCGGGCATTGATGCAGTAACGGCCCCTCTATCTACTTCTGTTGACTTTTTTTTATTAGACCACTCGCAGAACAGCTCCCCTCCTTTGTAAAGGAAACCAGTAGTATGATCTCGATCATTGAATCTCTTGATCCTCTCCCTGAGAATACCTTGTTAGTTACTTTTGATGTTGAGTCGTTATACACATATTCCACACGAGGGCGGTATTGAAGCTGTGGAACATTTTCTTCTGCAACGTGACCCTAATAAACTACCTTCCAGTGAATGCATTATAACATTGGCTGAAATAGTACTCACACACAACTATTTCATGTTTCTAAATTATTTCTTTATTCAGACGAAGGGTACTGCTATGGGATCCCCCATGGCTCCTAACTATGCTAATTTGTATGTTTGTTAGATTGACAAAGTCTTTTTTCAATCCAATCCTTTCAATCCTTCAATCCTCTCATTAATGTTTTCTTGCCTAACAGCATTATTTGGAAACGGTATATTGATGATATTTTTGTTCTATGGAGGGGTGATGCAAAACAGCTCCAGGCATTCCATGCTTTCCTTAACTCCTGTTCTGAACATTTGAGATTTACTATGCAATCTGATACACGTCAAATCAGTTTTCTTGATCTTCTGATCTTGTGTGAAAATAATGTTCTATACACTGATCTTTACAGGAAACCTACTGATCGTAACAGTTTGTTGAGGGCTGACAGTTGTCACCCACTTCCCTTGAAAAATAGTTTGCCCTACAGCCAATTCTGTCGAATCAAAAGAATTTGCAAAAAACTATCAGATTTCGACAGAAATATGGCTGAGACGCAAAGACACCAAGGAGAGGGGGTACAAAAATTATCAGATTAATATTGCCATTTAGAAAATTCTAAACAAAACATGACCTTAAGGGCAGTCTCGCAAAAAGACACATTCTAACTACCCGCTATTCAAAGTGCTCTGAACAAATTAAGTGAATCGTTCACAAACATTGGCACATTCTAAAATCCGATGATAGTCTCGGTAATGTGTTTTCAGACCTTCCCTTGGTCGTATTCTCGCGGGGCAGAAATCTCAGAGACCAATTGGTACACTGATTTACCACCAAGATATTCCTGAACGTCTATTTGCGCCCCTACTGGATGGAAATTACAAGTGTAATGGCTGTGCTCTATGCAATGGCACTTATAAATGCAGATCCTTCAAACACCCACAAACAGGGAAAACGATCCCAATCAAAGGTGTTATTACGTGCTCCACTAAGGCAGTTATTTATCTTATAACTTGTCCTTGTGGTAAAAATTGTGGGTAAAACAAAGCGCAAATTAAAAGTACGTATCTCGGAGCATCGTAGCACCATAAGGTGCAAAAACTTGACTTACCCAGTTGCGGCCCACTTTTTGGAGGCAGGACACTCGATTTCATCTCTGCGTTATATTGGCATTGAACATGTCACCCTCCCTAGGAGAGGGGGTGACCTTGATAATTTGTTGTTAAAACGAGAGGCTGCCTGGATCTTTAACTTAAAGACCCTTGCTCCCTTCGGTCTCAACGTAGACTTTGATCTGAAGCCATTCTTGTGATTATTGTGACTTTGCCATTGTAATTGTTTGTAAGCTTGTGTAGTATAAAATTAATCTATGATCGTATGCTATCCATTTGTTTTTTGTATACTGTTCTTTGTATGCCATTTAAATATTTGAGAATTAACCAATGATATTAGGCCACTCTTGGCCATGATTAGACACCTGTGTGTCTTTTGACACTAAATAAATGAGTCATCCCGCAGTGTTTGTGATTATACCCTGATGAAGACAGCTTGTCTGTTGAAACGTTGGATATAAAATGATTGCATTTGAGCTCCTAGAGAGTGCGGCTCTCCTTTATTTTCAAGTAGAATTAACATAGCAGGTTAGGAGACTTAGTTAAAGGTTAGGAAATGGGTTAGGGTTGGCGAAAACGCACCAAAAATATATTTTGACATCAAATTTGACAAAAGCCGTATCCCATCTAGATATGACTGTCAAACTGTGGTACAACCTTCAGACCAAGAGGTAGGTATTGGCATGTGTGTGTAGTTGTGCATGAAAGCAGATTTTTTTTTGTCACATACCTGTGTGATAAATTTGGCCCATACCTTAGGGTCCTCCTCAAACTCTAGACTGGCATCCAGCACCAATACAGGCACCCGGGTCAACCGCTCAAAGTGCAGCCTAGGGAGAGAGAAAGTCACTGCATGAAACACTGACCATTACAACACCGAGAACCTTCAGAATTACACTGACCATTGCTGCAAATTCAACAATAAATTTACATTTTAGTCATTTAGCAGACGCTCTTATCCAGAGCGACTTACAGTAGAGTGCATACATTTTATTACTTTATTTTTTTTTTTACATACTGAGACAAGGATATCCCTACCGGCCAATCCCTCCCTAACCCCTAACCCGGACGACGCTATGCCAATTGTGCGTCGCCCCACGGACCTCCCGGTTGCGGCCGGCTGCGACAGAGCCTGGGCGTGAACCCAGAGACTCTGGTGGCGCAGCTAGCACTGCGATGCAGTGCCCTAGACCACTGCGCCACCCGGGAGACATACCTCAAAAGATCTTAGCATCATCACTTTATAAGTATAAGATAACAATCAAGGGAAATCTCACATAATAAAAACAATCTGAATGGAACAACGGGATATGTTAGTTTGTCAAAACATGTTGTGTACTCACTTAGTGCTCTTGTCTATGAGCCACCTCTCATGCTGGGTGTGTAGTTTCTCCAGGTAGTCTAGCTGCACTCCTTTCTCCTCCACCCGCCCCCGTTGTCCCAGACGCTCCATACACTTCTGACAGGAACACAAACACAATCCAAACCTTACACAATCTACTACAAAACATCAACTGTGACCTCCCAAAACCTTCGGCGGAGTAGTACTCGCATGTTGTACTCATATTTAATTATATTTAGGAAATGCTGTACGGCTTGTGAGTCACCCTTGATAAAAGCAACTTATACTAGAGTGAATGTAAGGCTGTACCTGTGGGGGGGCTCGGAGGTAAATTATGCCCTCCAGTTCCACCTGACGGCCAAACTGTTCCACCAGGAAGGAATGCCAGTCCTGGTAGACAGCCCACTCTGTAGAGTTGATGCAGCCCAGCTCAAACATGTTCAGGGCAAATACATACCTGAAGAAATGAAATGTGTATGGGGAGGCAATGGAGACGGGCAGCATGGGCACAGCTGCACAAACAATCAAGAAGCAGTATCAACATATTGCCAACTCCCCATCCTCTTACCTATCACTGTACACAGAGCGCTCAAAGACCTGCACAGGGACGCCCTCTGCTCTGAGCAGGCGTGCTGGTGGTGGCTGCAGCTGGGTGCGCATGCGGCTCATGCAGGAGTTGGTCTGAAAGGTGTAGGACCAGCGCTGAGGGTCCTGGTACATCATATCCAACAGGTTACTGACCTTCTGCTGATGAGATGGGCCAGAAAAGAGTGACCAAGCAATTAGATAATAGATACAATAAACAAGGATTTTCCCCAGCCCGTCTCTCTTATTGATTGTGTAGCTAACAACATTTAATTTAAGGAGACTGAATGTAAACTATCTTTAATAATATGGCATATGAATAAGTGACCATTCATGATCCATATTCATAAGCTGTCAACATTGGTGATTAACTTACTTGTGAAGACCCACTCTCAACGCTCTGCCATTTCCCCACGGGCTCAGGAACCACTTCCCAGTCTTGGCCAGCAAACTGCAGGAGTTGCGCGAAAGTCGACTTTCCTACCGCTGAAGGTGGCGTAGAACAAGAACAGCATCACCAAACCAGACAAGTCAATACTCTTCTTCGATGGGGTTTAACGGCGGTTGGCATCCAACCTTAATGGTGCATTGAATATTGAATAACACACCAAAAAAAACATTGCGGGAAAGGGGGAAAACATCATCATACAAAATAAAACACATCAACTAAGAAAACCCAACCCACTTCTTCAGTCACAGTCCACTCCAAAATACATCCCTACACAGGCTCAGGGGCCTGTGATGGCAGTACATTCACCGACAGGAATTCTTGCACGGCCTCGGATCACGAAGACCCAAAAAAACGTTCAGTGGCATTCACAATGATTCCAGTTCTTAGACTTCTTCTCCGCTTGTGCTGTACAGTTTATGACCATTGCAATAAATAATATCAAGTCCACCTTTTTAACATGTAGCATTTCACAATCCCTCAGTTGATGAGAACCCTTCACTGGTTGTGGTGGCTATACTACCATTGTTTCTTCCCTGCCACTTGTTCTTCTCACCGCCTCTAGATAGGAGACACGCTGGACACTCCTTACCCTTGCCACCTCATTCGCCTTCACCCTAACAGGGCACTCCAGGAATTCAGGGGCATGTTCACCTTTACAGTTGCAGCATTTCACTCCATCTGACATAGATACTCTTCCCTTCTACACACATGACCAAATATTTTACATGCATGACACTGAAGGGGCGCGTGCACAAAAGCTCTTACAGGGTATCTCATGAATCTTAACTTTAATTGAGAAGGGAGAGACTTCCTCAAAGAACAGTAGCATGGATGAAGTGAATTCATTTTTTCCATCCACCATACAGGTCAGTCGACGTGAACCAACCACTCCATCGATGTCTTCAGTAATATCCTCTGCCTTTTTCTTGCGGCACCATAGAAAAAAACTCCCTTGATATGCGCCTGGCTACGAAAATCCATACAGGAAATATTCCACTCCTATATCTTTTTGAGTCTTAAAGTACGCTTCTTCTGCTCGGCAGACACACAAAAAAAAATCTAAATACGACCACTTCCGGTGACTCTCACCGACTCCACACTTTCCTCCAACACACATTCCAGATTTTCCTTGAGACGTTAAACGGATTTCCCAAGTAGCATTGATCCAAAACCCTCACTCTGACAACAAAAAGTCTAGTGGTTTCCTATTTTACACCACAGCATTACTTCTTTTGTTTCCCCTTTTCTTCGCCACTCATTGTCACTTTCTGTACTATTAGCTTCACCGGACTCACTAACAGTTTCAAACAAAACCTCAGTTTCCGCCATCTTCTCCACGATCAACTTCCTCAAGTCAATACTCTACTCTTGTCACCTCTAGTTTACTCCAACTGCCTGAAAATCATGCTCACGCTTACCAATGTTGCCTTCAATAGAGACCCTCTTAACTCGGTTAATGTCGTCCATTGGCCCGGTGCTTGAATGGCAGTGTGGTGAGCGCAACAGGCAGAGGTTGGTCGCCCTTCTCGCCATTGTTGAGTAGAGAGGCACTGGATTTTCGTCTCTGCGGGTTCTCAAAAAATGCCGCTTAACCTTCTGAACCGATCCGATATATCGCAACGAGACTGTGAGGTTTTTACAGTGGGAAATCAGATTCAACACCATGAACCGGTAGAATGAGTACATGACATTAGTGACCAGATGGCTAGCTATGGTTAGGTCAAACTGTTTAGGCCTACAGTAACGTTAGCTAGCTAGTAGCTGTCACAAGAAATCAATGCCAAGTTCGACCATTAAATAACATACACAAGAGGCATGATTTGAACAGCATTACATTAAAATATAGTCTACAGCGCCGCCATACAAGTTTAATTAATGCTCTAAAGGCTGCGTTTTATTTATTTTTGGCTTCTCAGACGTCTCAATGTCACACGCTTGCTAAAGCCGGATGTTTTGGACAGCAGCCCTGCATTTCCGGTTGTCGAGTTAAAAATAAATAATCTTAGCTGGTGCATAGCTACTGCCACCTGCTGTTGCTCCTGGGTGTGAAATGCAAGGGTGGGGACGTGATTTAAGTTTATTTCATTCTCATCTCCACTTTATCATAATTATTTACTAATACCAAGGACTGGAGGATAGGCTCAGCCTACTTTTTTTTGGTAACACTGCCTATCCCAAACCTTAAGACAATACAGCTAAAATGTCTGGATATTTTGCTATCATATTTCTGTAACAACTGGCAAAATAAAGCAGACAAATTTATCATGTTATTTATTCAAATGCAAAAACATTCAAACCACACATTTAACAGATAGGTATAACAAGGCCATTATATTCTCTATAAAATGTGAACTCACAATGTGTGTAGTAAAATAATCCATAGAGGTAGAAGTAAAAATCTATTTAGCGAGTCGATTGTCTCTGCTAAAATTAACAGCGAATTTTCACTCCCCAGGGGACAGAATCAAGTCCATAAAAGATGTTGCAAACCTTTGAGGATCCTAAAATCTCAGATGTCTTACTCCTAAAATGTCATACAGTACAAAGCACATTTTTGAGCTGGATTGCTTTCCCATCAGATAATTTGACATGACACATTTGTCAATCACTGTGATTCACACATTTTGATTCTCAGTATCTGGTGTTTTTGATGGTGATCTGTTGAGCTGTCTCAATCTTGAAATCTTTGATACCTAATAGAGAAACAAATCATTGATTTTTAGTCACAGTAGTGAGAAAATCAATGTTTAGATCAAAGCAGTTAAGACATTAAATTGTATTGTTGAGTAATAACTAGTAAACGACATAGGAAAGTTATCTTTTGCATGTGCATTTGTTTGTGTGTTGACTATGCCACATAACCCTCTGTGTTCTCACCCTGCCTGAGAGTGTTACCGTCTGAGGAGAGTTGCCAGTATCTGCGGTCGGTCTGTCTAGCCCGTTCCCCATTCACCACACTCAGGAAAGGTCCCCAAAGGCTGGTCTCCTTCTCAAACCTGCAGTGTAGGCAGGGGATGAAGCAAGGAGGACAATTCATAATGTTCTACTTATGATGGGACACTTCAAGCTATTCACAACATTGGGAAGTTATATAAAGTTTTTTTTATACAAGACAAATTAGCTCACCAAAAAGTAAACATTTGGAACCAAAAAAACAACAGAAGCGCCCCATTAACTCACGTGAAGTCAATGTTGTTCTTTTGAAGGAGTTCAAGGGCATCAACCAACGAGGTGCCCGTTGGCACATCCACAGAATAGATAGCAGATGCCCCATGCGATTTGACCACCTCCACCTTCAGGGCTACGTTGGTATGACTCTGTAACACTGTCACTGGCTCCCTGACCTCCAGGACCAGGCTGTCTGCAGAGGAAAACCACACAAAGCAGAGTCATACAGAGTGAGGAGGCTCACACCTCAAAAACAGATTGACCACTATTTAGTTAGGTGATAATGCAGCACTTGCCATCCTCATTGCGGCACTCCTTGCCCTTGACTTGCAGGTAGGATTTCTGCTGGAGAGCAGGCAGAGTTTGGGACATGGCCATGGGATTGAGATAGGTTCCCTTCCTCACATCTGACCTCATGGCTTCCATGGAGCTAGCACACTCCTGCACCTGGCTGCCCATCGCCAGCAGGGCCTGGGACACCATGTTATTGGCATGCGAAATGCTTGTATTGCACCAATCAGTCATTTACTTAAATGCTGCACATGTTAATATAGGCCTCGAGAGGGGAAGTGGCCCAGTCCTTACCTGCACTGCCAGACCTGTGCTGAACTCATTGCCCATGTGACCATCAGCCCGCTTGGAGTCCAGTAGCTTCAGCTTGATGAGGTCCAGGGCTTTGTCCAGAGCTGCATCCTGCACCTGGGTGTCAGACTCCTTCAGGCACTGCAGGGCCATCCCAGCCATGGCAAACGTGTCTAAAAAAGGACAGAGGGGATGAAGCAAGGGTATAGCGTCATCTCCATGAAATCACCTATATAGAATCTAATTGGGAGGGAGCCAGTGTGAGTGAATACATTTTTAAACAGCTTAACTATAGAAAAAACAATTCAGAGTAGGGAGATGCTACTGAAATTCCAAGGTCAGACTTACCAATACTATCAGAGGCTTCATGTTTTATATGTCCATGCTCTACAGCCCTGATGAGCTTGTTGCTGACGTGAGAGTTGACTCTAACTCCACTCACACACAGTGCCAGCACGCCCAGAGAATACTGGTAGTAGTTAGTCAGAGGACGCTGGCTGACTGCAGCAGAGAAAGACAGACATAGCAGACAAAATAATTAACAGCAACTGAGAACAAACAAAGAATGGCAGACATTTTACAGAGCATTAACAAATATGGTAGAGGCAGATGGAGGAATGAGGAGGCTTACAGGCAATGTGGTCTTTCTCCAGTTCCATCTGTCTCTTGAGATGAGTCAGCAGGGTCTCGCTCCTCTGATTGACAGTGAAGGTCAGGGTGTTGAGGTCGTAGCAGGAGGCCTTCAGGGCCAGAGTGTACAGGGCCAGGAGACCCACCACTGGCTGGCTGTTGGCCAGAGAGCTGAAAGGAGAGGATACAGGGTAAGGCAGAGAGACTGAAGGTTTTTGAAGGGTAAAGATTATTCAATATAATCTTAAATCAAACTATTTGTCACATGCTCCAAATACAAGTGTAGACCTTACTGTGAAATGCTTACTTACAAGCCCTTAACCAACAGTGCAGTTCAAGAAGAGTAAAAAAAAACATTTACCAAATAAACTAAAAGTTAAAAAAATAATACAAAGTAAAACAATAAAATAACGAGGCTATATGCAGGGGGTACTGATACCGAGTCAATGTGCAGGGGTACAGATTAGTCGAGGTAATTTATACATGTAGGTAGGGGTGATAATAAACAGCGAGTAGCAGCAGTGTCAATGTAAATAGTCCAGTGGCCATTTGAAGTATCAATTGTAACTGAAAACAAGAAATTGAATAAACACACTGCATGTCATTTTTAAGACATGGAATATATAAAATTATGTTTGCACTTATTAAGAAGGGCTTTATAAACATGCTATTTTACCTCTCAATGTCATTGTGTAAATCTGTTTTAAGTGCTTTCAGGTGATCACTCTCCATGCCAAGGTTGTGGTGAGTGGACAGCCGCAGGGCCAGGTGCACACTGGGATTGGGGGACGTTCCTTCATCCTCCAGAGAACGCAGCAGATTCTTATTGAGTGAGAGGAGCAGCTCACCAGGCTCTGATCCTACAGGATCTGGACACACAATACAGATTGAAAACTGAAGCAACACAAAAATGATGCAGTATGGAAGTAAAATAACTTCACATTTAGCATAACCACAAGTTAAATAACTTGACCAAGGATAACTTCCAATGTTACCAAAGAGATGCTCTGTAAGAGATATGACTAATAAACCCACAGTAAGACTACAAAAGACCTGCTGTGTGTTCACTGAGATCATATAGTGTCATCGAGGTCAAAGCATTGCACAGCCAGTGTGTTTCCTGTGCTGTATCAGCAATCATGCACACACAATGGAGAAGCAAAGACCGTAGCAACTTAATAACCAAAAGGAATTTCCACAAGGCAGCCAATGTGTCCTAAGTATGCCTTCTCCAAAGGTCACCTTGATGTAATTGACACATGACAAGTACAACCGGCTCAGAGAGAATCTCAAGTGCACACTCCTCACCTCCTTCTCAAAACCCATTGGATGAGAAACCAGAGGTCCCTCTTCTCTGATCTCCTCCAATGGGTTTTAAGGAGGCTAAAGGACACAAGGAGTATGCAATTGAGATTCTGCCCAGTGCCAGTGGGGTTTTGCAGGCACTGACATAGACATATGTACTGATAAGAACACCTTAGCAACATGAAATACATTCTGTGCATCAAATTACAGAACATCAACAGAGCAGAGGTGACAGGACACACGTGAGATTATTTGCGTCACAGTAGATTTGTTCAACAAGAGGGGTTGTGGATTATCTATTCAGACTCATCCAATAATCCATTGCAAAATCATTGACAGTACTGCCAGTGAATGAATTGGTACGTGGTCCACCTCTATACTTTCCAACTGGCTCTTCGAATAACTTGTTTTGAATAAATACATTTGTGAGGAAACTAAGGCCTAGACAGAGGCATGCACATGTTTACCAATCAGGTGTTATTGTGTTTCAAGGATAAATTATAGTTACCACAGGGTTTGCTTGCAACCAGTGCCAGCAGTCCACTAAGAATGTATAGGGTATACATTCTGACCAACCTATAGAGGAATAAAACATAGTTGGTCTCAATAGATTTAAGTTCAGTAGCCAACTATGAAGTGAAAATAACATGCAATGTCCATCCCTACCTTATTGTTGTTGTTGTTGGCACAGATTACCTATCCCAAACATTACATTTCACACATTACTAATCTTCTTGTAATGATCAAGATATACGTCACTTACCTGTAGAGCGAACTTGTCCTTGTGAAAGCGTTTGGGTACAGACTTCGGTACAAACTGATTTTATGTTGACATCGCTCTTATGGTCGAGTCACATGACCTGTGATTTGATAAACTACAACATATTTTCCCTTTGCAACTACAAGTCCCAGAAGCGAGTGCTCACTTCTTTTCTAGAACGTCAACGAGTGTTTTTTTTTGCTGCGTGCCTCGATTCTTCATGAACATTTGCGAATCGTGCTTGGCTCACTGTTGTTAGCGCCTAACTGCATTCATTCAACCCAGAATTGATTCTCAGAAAAGCGGAACATGTGACAGAGAAAATAAGGAGGTAACGTTATATAAACACAGTGAAAGTGATACAGGTATGTTTGCTAGCTAGATACGTTCAAAAGTTCCAACTGCAACAGGTTCAAGTTAAATAAAGGTAGCCCTTTATAATCAGCAAAATATTCGTTTGTTTGCCTTCCTCTTCTGCAATAGATTCGTCTCGGCTATCTATGGCTAGCAAGCTAGCTAACTGAGCTAGCAGGGTCCAACATGACCTGCCTGTTGTTGTGAACCCCCTTTAGACTGTGCGTTTCTTCCTGTCAAGTAACGTTCAAGTTTGCTAGATAGCTACTAGTTAGCTAGCCAGCTGACTTAAGTAGCTAGCTGACGTTAGTGTTAGCAAACTTGCCAGCTAGCTACAGTTTCAGGGCCTCCTAACTTTATATAATAAAGGCAGCTAGCCTAACCAAGAGTGACAACAATTTACATGATTCTGCGTTAGTACCTAACATTAGCTACAATACACTAGTGAGTTAGTATATGTTATGATGGATTGGTGACCAAAACAGTTATGCCTGCTGTACCAAAAATTCCACCCGTAAAATGGTTCATTTTTTTAATCATATCTTTGTATTTTAGATTGGTCTTCGAAAACTCAATTTATCCTCCTCCCTTTGTTTTCCATTTGCACATCCACCATCCAGACTTCTGTTCAAACCTTCCACCTCACCTCAACCTGAGGCATCATGCATCATCCAAGCCCCATGAGCAGTGAGCTGGGCTTGTTGCCTGCCATGTACTCATTCCCTGGCCTTATCAACGTCACTGAAATCGGGATCAATATTGGCCCAGCAAATACCTGTCAACACCTGCCGGGAGTGTTGCCCCCAAACACGTGAGTAGAGGAGTCTAGTGATGAGAGCACTGCACTACACACACAGATGCAAGCATGTGCTTTACAGGAGATTTGCCAGAACCAGACTTGCTTACATTACATTTCACTTCCATTTCTTTATCTCTTATTGCTATTCCTTCAGGAGTTGGGAGAGACGATGTCTGAGAAAGCACAGGAGGAGAGCAGATGACGAGTAAGTTAAGAATGGAAAAAAATCAATAATATGAACATTTAGTGTTGTATTCTGAAGTGCATTTTAGTTTCAAATGACAAATGATTTGCTTCAAAACAATGCTTGTTCTCCAGAGGATGCAGTGCCAAAAAGAGGAGGCTGATGGAAGAGGCAGGATGCGATCCTTTGGATTACCTCAGCCCCAAAGTGTTTCATAACTGGCCACCAGGCAACAGCAGCCCTCTACCTGAATCGTCTAGCCAAGCACTCCCCCAGCCCTGTCTGGGGACTCAGGACCTAGGACTGCCCCTATCCGGGTCTTCCTCCACTCTGGCCTGTCCAGAAGCAGAAGGCTCCTGCATGGAGGTGGAGGCAGCACAGAGGAGACTGCAGGAGATTGAGGAGAGGTGAGTCATGAGACCATATGGGGGTGATGTGAGAGTCCAGACTACTGGCCATAAGTCATCATAATTAAAATGTGCATTATTACTGTGTATGATTTGTATCAGCGTTACCACCATTTATTTTTGCTGCATAAACACTGTCACACAGTGAAGTTAGTCTGTTTCTGTCAGGATCACCCTGGAGGATGATGACGATGATGAGGACCTGGATGTGGAGCCAGCACCCAGGCGGCCCATGCTGGTGATGTCTGACAGTCTGAGGGAGGGGCTTCAGCGTGGCATCAGTGACATCCTCCCCCACACTTTGGCCCAGTCTGTGTAAGTACCCTTTCCGTCTTATACGCTACCTTAGAGGAACCTTTAATTGAAGTACCTACCCATCTGTCATTGTAGCCAGTAGAGAATAATCGTTATAACTTTGGGAGGTGTCCACTATTTGTTTCTGTCAGTCTCGTCGACTCACCTGTTCCTCGTCTGTTACCGTAGGAGCCACTCCTGTATGGAGCTGGTAGTATGGCGCCCCCCAGAGGTTGCGCTGGCCCGGCGGCTGAAGGACTCCCTACAGAGGCAGAGGAAGCAGCAGATTACCAGCAGGCAACCCCCGAGCCCTAGTGCCCCTCTGAGTTCCCTCACCCCCACAAACACCCCAGGGGAGATATACTCCCCTCTGTATTGCAGCCCAGGGGCAGGGGCCCACAGCACTGGAGAGGAGGACATGGAGCTGTAGGGCCTGGGAGAACCAGCATCAGTTGTGCCGAGAACAGCTACAGCTCTCAGCCTTGGTTCACTTTGTTGACCTTCGAGAAGCCATGGAGAGGCAGAAATGACAGCATAGACAGATCCAAAAGCTTCATAGTGATATGCGTTCACATGCTATCAAGGTTATCAGAAGTTCCCAGTGGAAATTTTACTTGAACGACCCTCCATGTTGGAATTACAAGTGGGAAACTGAGAAAATGTTGTTACTCGAGATGTGATGTTTCAAAACTGACCGGTTACCTTTTCAAACAATCAATTTGACAAATACAACCTTATCAATATTGATCATCTCTAGTTTGACCCTATTGTCAATGTTAAGCAAACTTGATAACTTTATTATTAGAAATCTTAGCTAGCTAAAATCTTAGTGGTTGAAGAATTGTTAAGACTTCAAAGGGACTTGAACCCAATCATGTCGGACTCCCCAGTTTCCCATTTCTCACGAGCACGTGAAGCCACCATATTGAACGTCCGCTTTGGTTCAAGACCAGACTGTTGGGCAGCATGGCACGTGTATGCCACTTGGCCAAAAGAGGGCAAGCAACCCCTTTCTTTGCGTTACAATCAGATAATGCTGGATTTTAGTCTTTACTATGATCCAGGAAAATATGCAATGGGACAAATTGTAACAAGGACCACAAAGTCACAGTCATTTACAAAAGACACCTTTTAAAGCTGTAATATGTAACCTTTTGGGCGACCTGTCAAAATTTACATGGAAATGTGTGTTATGATCTGTCATTCTCATTGAAAGCAAGTCTAAAGGCGTCCTCATGCTTCCCAGCCAAAACAGTTAGGAAGAGTTTGCGCATATATTATGACATTTTTAAATGTTTTTGTTCGTTTTGGACTTCGGTAACGGTTGTTTCGGGCACGTTTTTTTCTTGAGGCAAGCCGAAGTCTGTAGACAAAGTCTACGCCCCTTCGTCGGTGATTGGTCAACAGTAAGGAATCTTCAATAGATTTTGTTGTGATTCAACAAGAGACGACATGTTTTGCACCAAATATCTTAGTTAGATGTAGAATTGCGCGACTAAGATCTCATTGGGAAAAACGTCAATAAATGACAGATTTCTTGAGTTATCTTAGATTAATTCTGACTATTTTGAGGAAGTGTATACGGGCTACGGTGTCTCAAAATAGACAAATGGTACTATTGCCGCTTTTGACCTGTTTTTCAAGCAAAGGTCTTAAGGGAGTATGCGAGCACACTCGTTCAGTTGGCCTAGCCGAGTTTGGCTAGGCACCAGCTGAACTGAAGCATGCTGATGCCTTAAGTGGTAGATCTGTTCTATGTGCACTATTTCTATGCTTCCCGTTCTTAAGATTTGTTTTTGTGTCTTACTTTCGGTTTTGCACACAGTTGAAAATACAATATTTTTGGTTATGGAAAATATATTTAACAGCGGTTTAGATGGTACAATGATTCTATACTATACTTGCTTGTTTTGTCACATAAACTGAAATTAGGCGAACTAATAGAATTTTCGCAACCAGGAAATGGCGGAGTGATTTCTGCATAGTGCACCTTTTAATGGAATGTCTCAGTTGAAACTTTAAGACCAGTGCCAGCACACACCAGGAGTTTCTGATATTTCTGAATGGTCTAGTACCTTCTGTTGTAATCCTAATGTAACAACTTGGCTAAGTGGTCTGCTTAGCAAACTTGGAGAAGTCTCTGTTTTGTTGTAGTTACATTAAATGCAAGCAAATATGACCTGTTTTACAGAGGACAAGGGTGTAAGACATTCAAAGGGAAGTAGAGGTATTGAGCTCAGATTGTCACTATGAACGTTTTATACTCAGCGTTTAGCTTGGGGTTATGTTTTTAAGAACAGTTACTTTTCAAAGCTGGTTTGGTCCTTTTTTTCGCATTCAAGAATAAAGTTTTCTGGAAGCATGTCAGCTGTCTTGAAACTGTTGTAATGCGTTGTAAGCTACAATATACCAGTTTGCTTTGGAGGAAAGATGGCTATGATGCTCTACCTACAATATTGTGAAAAATAATGCAATTCACCGTCATTGTACATTTTGATTGTATCCTTAATATGCACCTTAGACATTAGCCAATGTCTACATTGGGCATGATGATTACAATAGCTCTCTTGCAACATCGCAATCAACTGTTACAAGATGACTTGTAGCTTCAAAGGGTCCCTCTGATTGCAGCCTGATCCCGTGATCCTACCTCCTATAGAGACGTCTCCTGAATATGCAGACATGTCAGTCGATCAAACATTCACTCACTCCCCAGCCTTTAGACGAGCAGTTAAACTTAACTGCTTTAAAGCCGGAGGACCGTGAACTTAACAACCCATTTTGTTATTGTGACCTTTAGGCCATTTACCCCATTTAGGGTGTCATCCATTTTATGAGTACCATGAAATAATTTGACATTGGTGGTGTACTCCAGTAATTAATTTTACACCCACACACGTCATCTGGCAAAGCTTACGACCCTTAACTCTGGACTGTCCTGGTACGGGAGTGACTCCAAAACAGCAGTGCTGGGTTGGTATGATCTGATTGGTATATTCTTTCTGTGATTATTATCCAATTTTTTTTATTTTTTTATTTCACCTTTATTTAACCAGGTAGGCTATTTGAGAACAAGTTCTCATTTGCAACTGCGACCTCGCCAAGATAAAGCAAAGCAGTTCAACACATACAACAACACAGAGTTACACATGAAATAAACAAACATACAATCAATAATACAGTAGAAAAATCTATATACAGCATGTGCAAATGAGGTAGGATAAGATAGCTAAGGCAATAAATAGGCCATGGTGGCGAAGTAATTACAATATAGCAATTAAACACTGGAATGGTAGAATGTGCAGAAGATGAATGTGCAAGGAGAGATACTGGGGCGCAAAGGAGCAAGATAAAAAAATAAATACAGTATGGGGATGAGGTAGATTGGATGGGCTAGTTTACAGATGAGCTATGCATAGGTGCAGTGATCTGTGAGCTGCTCTGACAGCTGGTGCTTAAAGCTAGTGAGGGAGGTAAGAGTCTTTGGGGGTGACCAGTGAGATATACCTGCTGGAGCGTGTGCTGCGGATGGGTGCTGCTATGGTGACCAGTGAGCTGACATAAGGCGGTGCTTTACCTAGCAAAGACTTGTAGATGACCTGGAGCCAGTGGGTTTGGCGACGAGTATGAAGCGAGGGCCAGCCAACGAGAGCGTACAGGTCGCAGTGGTGGGTAGTATATGGGGCTTTGGTGACAAAACGGATGGCACTGTGATAGACTGCATCCAATTTGTTGAGTAGAGTGTTGGAGGCTATTTTGTAAATGACATCGCCGAAGTTAAGGATCGGTAGGATGGTCAGTTTTACGAGGGTATGTTTGGCAGCATGAGTGGAGGATGCTTTGTTGCGAAATAGGAAGCCGATTCTAGATTTAATTTTGGATTGGAGATGTTTGATGTGAGTCTGGAAGGAGAGTTTACAGTCTAACCAGACACCTAGGTATTTGTAGTTGTCCACATATTCTAAGTCAGAACCGTCCAGAGTAGTGATGCTGGATGAGCAGGCAGGTGCGGACAGCGATCGGTTGAAGAGCATGCATTTAGTTATACTTGCATTTAAGAGCAGTTGGAGGCCACGGAAGGAGAGTTGTATGGCATTGAAGCTCATCTGGAGGTTATTTGACACAGTGTCCAAAGAAGGGCCAGAAGTATACAGAATGGTATGATAACATTGTAGAACCTACTGAACAGAGCTGCTCTACAGGGAGTTGAGATGTTTTCTAAGGAGAATGGGATGACTAGTGCGAGGGCAATTTCTATTAAACCTTACTAATGCTTGTGTACTAAAATATAATTATTTAGGTCTAGGCATTGGGCTTGGGATTGTTAAAGAAACCAACTCATATAAAGATAGAAAGGTGTGTGTGCACATTAATAAGAGGCCTGTTCTAACTGTTTGTGTGTGTGTGTGTGTGTGTGTGTGTGTGTGTGTGTGTGTGTGTGTGTGTGTGTGTGTGTGTGTGTGTGTGTGTGTGTGTGTGTGTGTGTGTGTGTGTGTGTGTGTGTGTGTGTGTGTGTGTGTGTGTGTGTGTGTGTGTGTGTGTGTGTGTGTGTGTGTAGAATGACCCCATGTCGTCTGGGCACTCAGCCAAGAATATGACAGAAACTGACTGGTACTTCTTAAGTTAATTGGAGACAGAGTAAAGGTTATATGCTGCACACCAGTAACAGAGCAAGTGTTCTGTTTGGAACCGTTGAGCTTCTGTTAGAGGAAGTATGTCTGGAGTGACTTCCTGTCATTCTGGCGCTTATTGTCCTCACTCAGTTGCGACAGACTGAGGCAACCTTTTCCCCCAGTTGTCTCCCCCACACACACATACACAGGGTCATGTGTTTTGCAGATGCTTGCATGGGGTAGCTTGACTATATAAATGATCCTGTGCTCTGTGTACAGGGAGGCTCTCACTCCATCTCACCTGTGGGGGTGGGGCGACCAGCCTCATTATTATAATACGTTTTTAATCAAAGTAATACCTTGATTGATTATTGATTTTGCCTCTCATTATTAGTTAAAGGTAGAATTTCCACCACACGAGTTAATGAGTTAGAGTCAAGGCTTAGTCTCTAGACATGCTGTCTCAATGGTAAAGTCAGTTACCTTCCCTTTAACAACTTTGTTTTGCACCTGCGTAGTGGAAATAGTGAAAATGCTGAACACAACAGAACACTTGCCAAAATCTGTTAATGATATAACCAAAGCCTGCACACCTTCATCAGAAAAATGGGCCAAAAGTAAAGTGAGTACTTCAATAGTCCTTTAAAAGTCCACTCTGTGTACATAATGTGGGATTTGATGGTACAAACCTCTCCAGTTTGGCTGTCAGCTCCTCCTCAAACTTACATGCCAAGCAAGCCGTGGTCTGTTCTTTCTACCGTCCCATGCTCCTCTGCACCAGGCGCAGTTCCTGGTCTTTGGCCTGCAGCTGCCTGCGCAGGGAAGCAGCCTCACCACCTGCCTCATCTCCACCCTCCCGCACCTGGGCCCGCTGCAGACTACTCAGCTCCTCAATTTGCTCCTGTAGCATCAACATATGACGTGGACAGTGTGTGTGTTTGTGTGCGTGAGTGTGTGTGCGTGCGTGAGTGTGTGTCTGTCACAAAGATAGTCAGATCTATACCTGAATGAGTCTCTCCTTCAGTGAGTCCAAGGCCTGCTCTTTCTTCATCCCCATTGGTTCTCTCTAAATACGTAACTCCCGCTCCTAAAGCACACAAATGTGATTCTTAACAGTGTGTGTAACGCAACAAGAATGTAAGCATGTTTGTATGGGCTGTATATCGGTGTGTTTTTGTGTGTATTTAAGTGAGTGTGTCTTCCTGAACACACCTTGTCCCGGCTCAGCTGCTGAGTGCTGCGTCTCTGTGAGTCAAGCTCCTGCTGTGGTCGACTGATTGCCTGCTGAAACGGCTCTCTGAGGGCCTACAGGGTTTGGAATGCCTGGGCCACCGTAGGACTGCAGCACAGCACCAATATAGAGCACAATAACAAAATATTAGAATACACAGTGCTATATACAAATTCATATGCTGATCAAGAATAGTGTGAGAGGGTCATGCTCCCTCTGCTGTTTTCTGAAGTCCACAATCAGCTCTTTTGCTTTGTTGACGTTGAGTGAGAGGTTGTTTTCCTGACACCACTCACCCAGGGCACCCACCTCCTCCCTGTAAGCTGTCTTGTCATTGTTGGTAATCGAGCCTACTACTGATGAGTCGTCTGCAAACTTGATGATTGTGTTGGAAGCGTGCATGGTCATGCAGTCATGGGGGAACAGGGAGTACAGGAGGGGGCTGAGCATGCACCCTTGTGAGGCCCCTGTGTTGAGGATCAGCGAAGTGGAGGTGTTGTTTCCTACCTTTATCACCTGGGGGCGGACCGTCAGGAAGTCCAGGACCCAGTTGCACAGGGCGGAGTTCAGACCCAAGGCCCCAAGCATAATGATGAGCTAGGAGGGTACTATAGTGTTGAGTGCTGAGCTATAGTCAATGAACAGCATTCTTACATAGGTATTCCTCTTGTCCAGATGGGATAGGGAAGTGTGCAGTGTGATGGCAATTGCATCGTCTGGATCTATTGGGGCGGTAAGCAAATTGAAGTGGGTCTAGGGTGTCAGGTAAGGTGGAGGTGATATGATCCTTAACTATCCTCTTAAAGTACTTCATGATGACAGAAGTAAGTGCTATGGTCATTTAGTTCAGTTACCTTTGCTTTCTTGGGTACAAGAACAATGTTGGACAACTTGAAGCAAGTGTGGACAGCAGACTGGGATAGGGAGAGATTGAATATGTCCATAAACTCTTCAGCCAGCTCTGCGCATGCTTTGAGGATGTGGCTAGGGATGCCGTCTGGGCCAGCAGCCTTGCAAGGGTTAACACGATTAAATGTCTTATTCACGTCGGCAATGGAGAACGAGAGCCCACAGTCCTTGGTAGCGGGCTGCGTCGGTGGCACTGTGTTATCCTCAAAGCGGGCGAAGAAGGTGTTTAGCTTGTCCAGAAGCAAGACGTCGGTGTCTGCGACGTGGCTGGTTTTCCCGTTGTAATCCGTGATTGTCTGTAGACCCTGCCTCATACATCTCGTGTCTGAACAGTTGAATTGCGACTCCACTTTGTCTCTGTACTGACATTTTGCCTGTTTGATTGTCTTACGGAGGGAATAACTACACTGTATTCGGCCATATTCCCAGTCACCTTGCCACGGTTAAATGTGGTGGTTCGTGCTTTCAGTTTTGCCTGAATGCTGACATCTATCCACTGTTTTGGGTAGGTTTTTATAGTCACAGTGGGTACAACATCTCCTATACACTTCCTGATGAACTCAGTCACCGTATCTGTGTATTCGTCAATCTTATTTTCAGAGGCTACCCAGAATATATCACAGTCCGTGTGATCAAAACAATCTTGAAGCATGGATTCCGATTGGTCAGACCAGCATTGAATAGACCTTAGCATGGGTACTTCCTGTTTGAGTGTCTTCCTATAGGAAGAGAGGAGCAAAATGGAGTCGTGATCAGATTTGCCGGGGGGCCTTGTAGGCATTTCGAAAAGTTGAGTAGCAGTGGTCCAATGTTTTTCCAAAGCGAGTACTACAGTCATTGTGTTGGTAGAACTTCAGTAGCGTTTTCCTCAAATTTGCTTTGTTAAAATCCCCAGTTACAATAAAAAGCTGCCTCAGGATATGTGGTTTCCAGTTTGCATAAAGCCCAGTGTAGTTCTTTGAGGGCCGTCGTGGTATCAGCTTGAGGGGGAATATACACGGCTGTGACTACACCGAAGAGAATTCTCTTGGGAGGTAAAAAGGTCAGTATTCTAGGTCGGGTGAACAAAAGGACTTGAGTTTCTGAATGTTATTACAATCACACCATGAGTAGTTAATAATGAAACATCCCTGCTTTTCGTCTTCCCGGAGAGTTCTTTATTCCTTGTCTGCACGATGTACTGAGAACCCAGTTAGTTGTATGGACGGGTACAGTATATCCCGAGAGAGCCATGTTTCCGTGAAACTGAGTATGTTACAATCCCTGATGTCTCTCAGGAAAGAGATCCTCACCCTGCGCTCGTCTACTTTATTATCCAGAGACAACATTAGCGAGTAATATACTCGGAAGCGGTGGATGTTATGCATGCCTCCTGAGTCAGACAAGAAGTCCACTCCGAATACCTCTTCTCTGCCGGTGGTGATTTGAAGCAGCCTCTGGAATAAGTTCAATTGCCCTGGGGGTTGCGAACAAAGGATCCAATTTGGGAAAGTTGTATTCCTGGTCGTAATGCTGGTGAGTTACCACTGCTCTGATATCCAAAAGTTATTTCCGTCTGTATGTAACAACACCAAAACAATTCTGGGCTAATAATGTAAGAAATAACACACACAACAACAAAAAATACTGCAAAGTTGCTTAGTAGCTAGAAGCAGAGCTGCCATGTCTGTCAGCGCCATCTTACTTCATACAATGTACATTATATGTTGTCATGTATGTAGTGATCTCTAGATGCTAGTTCAGGAGGTTGTAGGCCTGTCATCATCTGTTCCATGTGCCTGTGCAGTCTCTGTAGCTTAGCTTGGTGCTCCTCTCTCAAGGACCTACTCATTGCAGTCAGAGCAGACACCTGCTCCCTCTGCTGCACACGGCACTCACTCTCCAGGTCCTGCACACTCTGACAGAGCAGGGAGAGAGGAATGACATACTGTATCTATTCTTCACCCGTTTCCTATAGTTCATAATTAAGTTAAATCTGATGGTTTGTTGGTGACCAGTGATCTTGGTTCTGCTTACTGTAGTTCCACCACTTTGTTTTGAAGAGCCAGGGCTTTCCCCTTCTCTCTCACTCTCTCCAGAGCATCCCGGCCTTGCTCCTCCAGTATCCCACACTGCACCTGTAAAGCCTCTTCTTTCTCTACCTCTATGGTGCTGTGTATCTATGGTGCTGTGTAAGGTAGAAAACAGATACGGTGTTATCCAATTTGTTTAAGTTTTAGAATACATTTCATCTGACATAGAATAGGAGACACAGGGAGTAGAAATGTATACCAACTGCTGATCCTCAGCATACAGCTCCTCCTCTCGCATTGCCATAACCCCCTTCTGGTCATTAAGATTCTCCCTCAGCTTCCTTCCTTCCCTCCTCCTCCGTTATCTGCAAAGGAAACTGTGAGACTGACCCGGGACTCTCTGTTTCAGAGGTTGGGTTAAAGACACATTTCATCTGTACAACTGACTAGGTATCCCCCTTTCCTTTTCCCCTTTACTTTTAGAGGACAGGACATCCTGAGATACTGACCTGGATGCAGCTCTGTGTGGACTCAATCTGCTGTGTGTGAGAGATGGCTTGTTTTCTGAAAGCAACTGTTTTCTTTTCCTCAGCTTGCCTATGAGCCTGGACACACACCAGCAAGAAAAACATCAGTGTTTGAATCTGGTAGAACACACAAAGGAAATACGGGGATCTTTGCGAATTTTCAATAAACCCAGTTGCCGGAGCCTCTCACCTGCTGGATGTGTTCCTCGTGAGTTAGGGAAAGGGGGATATCTAGTAAGTTGTACCACTGAATGCATTCCACATTTAACCCAAACCCTATGAATCAGAGAGATGCGGGGGGGCTGCCATAATCGACATCCACGTCTTCGGCACCCGGGAAACAGTGGGTTATCTGCCTTGCTCAGGGGCAGAACGACTGATTTTTTTCCCTTGTCAGCTCGGGGATTCAATCCAGCAACTTTCGGTTACTGGCCCAATGCTCTAACCACTAGGCTACCTAAAGCAAACTCTTCCTTCAACTTCTTCAGCTCTCGATGCTAAAGGAGACAAACAAAACCACCCCTTACATATTGCACACACACATTTAACTACATAAGCTCTCACACTATCATGCACACAGTGAGTTAGACACATTTATAGGCACAGTTAAACAGACTCATCCATAGACACTGTGTTCTAGAGGCTACCCAGCCCACCAACCATCTGTGTGAGTGCCTGCTCCTGGGTGTCTCTCAGGAAGATGCTGTGCTGCTCCCTTAGGTTGTGGAACTCCCCCTGCAGCCCATCTGACTTCAAGGCACTCCTCTCGTCCTGGAAAGCCAACAGCTGTAGCTCCTTCTGGGCTGCTATCCTCTCCAGAGACCCCACACTGCTCTCATTCACCCACAGCTCTTTCTTCAGCTCACACACATGCACCTCCACTGCCTGAGAGACAGAGTGAGATTTTGAAACAAATATTGAGGTGTGGTGAAAGCCTAGGTAGATGGTACCTCTTCATGCTCCTGTTTCTGCCTGTGTTTCTCCTTCAGACCTTCAAACCTGTCCCTCAGTGACCTCTCCCCTCAGTCACAGACTGGAGCAACTCACAAGCCTCGTCCAACTTCTGCTACATACACACATAAGCAAACAGATGGAGAAACAATTTCAAATCACTTTAAATTATGTTCTGAGCACCAGTCTAACACTGTACTTCTTGCATCGAGTCCAGCTTGAGTGTAGAGTGCTGCTGCTCAGAAAACAGCTCTGTTTTGGCACTGTCCAGCTGTCTGTCCAACTCCACTCTCTCAAGGACAGACATACTGACACTGGTCACTCTCTGAGACTGTGGGGGGTGTCACGTTCCTGACCTGTTTTCTGTTATTTTTGTATGTGTTTAGTTGGTCAGTTGGGGTGGGCATTCTATTGTCATGACGTTGGGTTGGGGGTAGGTTTATGACAGTCATAAATACCTCTTTCCCCCTTTTTCTCTCTCCCTACTATAACTGATGTGACATAAGGAAACCCATGGGTTAACATAGAGATTCTGGGTAACATCAGAAGTTGGGGGAAATTAACTATATTCTGGTAATTCGACCAACTGAACATATGCGGTGGTACTTAAGGTATATTATGTCAGTTCGGTTGCCCTCTGACACATTCTCATCAAGGATTGAATGACATAAACTCTACTGTGCAAAGTCTAAATGTCAGAGATATCGGATTCACATGGAATTGTTGTTTAATTCAAATGTTTGAATATGACATTATTTGTGAAGAGATTAAATGTAATTTTAGCTTCCAAATGAGAGATCTGTGCTTTCATAAGTTTCTCTGCTCACAGTGGTCCGCCCCTGTGAAGAGGTAGTCACTACAAGACAACTAGTAAAATGCTCTAATCATGTATTCCTGTAGGATAAATCGGTAGGACAACTGGACCCCTTGAGTACCAGTACCAATACCACAGTCAGTCCAGCAACACTCAGTAGGAGGATTAGTAACCTCACAAGTTAAATTGCTATTGATAATAGCAACATAGGAGTCACTCAGAGTGCAGCGCGGGGAAGGGAATCTCCATTGCACTCTTCCAATGGTTACACACGGCACTAATAAATAGAACCCTCCGTTCAGGAGAAAAGTTATTAGAAGTCAGGAACCACGATCACACCACGTACGACTGGTCTAATACTTACAGTACTTCCGTCATGAGGTTAGCTCCTCCGTGGATAACATAGCTATGAAGTATATTTCTTCATACCTACTGCCACTACAATAGTGGAAGACAGTGACTGGTAGTAAAACCACTACAGACTCCCTCGACACCAATTCTGACTGACCTCCAGGCATTGACCTGAAAATTACCTGACTACGTCAGACTCATTCTGAACAAGTTGTAATCTGCCAGAATACTTGGTTTCCTTCCCTTGGCATGTGTGCTTGCATAAGCATAAACGCACATGTACAACGGAACATCCAATTAGGATTTATGCTAGGATCACTTAAGGGTCCGAGCAAAATACCAGCCTTAGTAAAGTTGAACATTTATTTTGAGGCCTTTAACTCTACAGCTACAGCACTCACCAGTTTTCTTCTCAGAAGTCCATAGGTCATCCCTGTAGACTGCCCAAAACTAGTGCCTTACAGCTGTAGACGCATCATATAGTTATCAACTTAGGATAGTACCCTAACCAACACCCCGCAAATTAGAAGAGCCCTAGATATGACATTAGACAATGCCATGATAGGGTCATTTTGCCAAGTTATTTTGCCAATAACTATATTTTGTTTTGTTTATGCTTTCATTTATTTTGTTTCATTTTCTTCGGCATGTAGAAAGTGATAGCCATAAACAACTTCCCCATACAACCATCAGTTAGTGCCACAACGCCGCTCATTTGGGAGGAAATGTAATGATATATTTCATGAATGTGTGTGCGTTGTTAACATCTGCCTAAGTTACTGCCCAGATCTTCCAGTCTGGACGACCAGACTACGGGTCCGGAACGGCGATCCCAATCCGGACCTCCACTGCCCAGCCATGGAGCAGACTTCTTCATTTGCAGACACCCTACCCGGGTCAACCACACCAGAGGGGGGACTGCCACAGCGATCACCAACTGGACATCTGCTGTCCAGCCATAAAGCAGACTTCTTCATTTGCAGACACCCTACCCGGGTCGACCACACCAGAGGGGGGACTGCCACAGCGATCACCAACTGGACATCTGCTGTCCAGCCATGGAGCAGACTTCTTAATTCGCAGAAACCCTACCAGGGTCGACCACCAGATGGGGACCACAACGATGGTCCACAAACCAGGACAACCCACAGTCATTTGTATGTTGGTTTGCAACATGCAGGTTAATCGCAAGATTGAACCCAACATGGGGGGACTGTCATGACGTTGGGTTGGGGGTAGGTTTATGACAGTCATAAATACCTCTTTCCCCCTTTTTCTCTCTCCCTACTATAACTGATGTGACATAAGGAAACCCATGGGTTAACATAGAGATTCTGGGTAACATCAGAAGTTGGGGGAAATGAACTATATTCTGATAATTCGACCAACTGAACATATGCGGTGGTACTTAAGGTATATTATGTCAGTTCGGTTGCCCTCTGACACATTCTCATCAAGGATTGAATGACATAAACTCTACTGTGCAAAGTCTAAATGTCAGAGATATCGGATTCACATGGAATTGTTGTTTAATTCAAATGTTTGAATATGACATTATTTGTGAAGAGATTAAATGTAATTTTAGCTTCCAAATGAGAGATCTGTGCTTTCATAAGTTTCTCTGCTCACAGTGGTCCGCCCCTGTGAAGAGACCTGGGTAATAGACTTTTCAGACAGACCCCTCTCCCTCCACTATATAAAGCCAGAGACAAGAAAATAACTTCCTGTTCCGGGTACTCTAGGATGACAATCCAGGGTCAGAATGGTTCAGATAATCACTATAGATGAAGCCAACATCCGCATGGACTTTGATTGTGAATGGTATGAACTTTGAACTCGTATTCACTACAGAAGTGATATCTCCTAGCCTTGGAGTTAGCAACAGCTAAACGCAGGTTCGGAAGGACAGTCCAAGTATCCCGTCTAATACACACGTGTTCCCGTAACTACCAGAGACCATCTCCAAAGGACAGAGGACTCGGGTTGGCGATACGGCCTTCCATCTACCACCAACCTACTGAAGCGCAGCTCAGAGTAAATATGTATTGCATTTTCTTCTTCAAATGGGCGGTAATTTAGAATGCATAAGATAAGATTTACGATAGCACAGCTCTCCCATGCTCAAGTCTCCCGCGCTTTCACTAAGACTCAGCCCCTTTTCTTTGTGTAACAAGCTGCCATATCTACTCCGCCCGCTAGGGACATTTTCTGTATGACGTAATTTGGGATCAAGTTATGATTTAATTGTATATGTGTGATTCTGTGTGATTAGTTAGGTATTTAGTAAATAAATAATTAAACCCAATTTTGTATTGCTGATTCAACTTCTTAGCCAGGATTCTTGCAGATAATCAAGGACTTACAACTTTCAGATGAGACTGAATATAATGACGATAAATGTGACTGCTATTTAGTAAAATATTACTAAATCTTTAAGAGTTTATTCGAAAGATAACAGCTCTATAAATATTCTTTTGTGGTGTCCCTCTCTAGTTAATTAATATTTACATGATTAGTTCAATCAGGTAATATTAATTACGGAGAAATTATTTTATAGAATAGCATGTCATAGCAATCAATCTGGCATAGTCAAAGACACGACACTATGTTTTGTGTTTCTATGTTTAGGTCATTGGTAATTAGCCTTATATGGTTCTCAATCAGGGACAGGTGTTTGACGTTTCCTCTGATTGAGAACCATATAAAGGTAGGCTGTTCACACTGTTTGTTTGTGGGTGATTGTCTTCCGTGTTTGTGTCTGTGCACCACACGGGACTGTTTCGGTTTGTTCGTTTTAGGTAGTCTGTTCCTGTTTCATGCGTTCTTCGTGTTTATGTAAGTTCTTGTTCAGGTCAGTCTACGTCGTTTGTTATTTTGTAGTTTGTTTAAGTGTTTTCGTCTTTACTTTAATAAACTTCATTATGTCCACATTCCACGCTGCGCTTTGGTCCAATCCATCCATCCAACCGTTACAGGGAGAAGGGAAGGGAGGGGAGATAGGGGATCAAATATTGTAATAATCAAATCATTAAATTGTAATAGAACTGGGAAAAGTGCCATGCGGGCTAGAAAAATTGTTACCCTGGTCCCATCTGTCAAGGATGTTCTGTGTTTACATAGAGCAGCCAGCTCCTCCTCCAGATCCCTGACCTCCTGCAGACAGGAGTCCCTCTGCCTCTGCAGCCGAAGCAGCTGAGAACTACAACACACTCAATAAATCACTGAATTCAGCCTAATAGTATAGACAATATAGATATATAGAATACAGTAGGTGTAAAGTACAGTAGGGAAACAGTATAAGCTGTCCCTAAGATGATTGTTTGGACATACTGTATCCTTTATCTCTGATTCTAGGTTCTTCTAGATATGCAGTAGTAGGGCAGTAACAGGGTTGAGTATGTGTGCACCTGGTGCTTTCTGCCTCTGCTTTGATGTCTCTTAGGCTGACCTCCAGACACCTCCCCTCCATCTGCTGCAGCACGACATGTCGGGACACAGAACACAGCGCATCTTATCGTTAGCTGGTGTCAGGGATACACAGGGGACAGTTCAGTCTTACACAGCTGAGCTCTCCTCAACCTCCCCACAGTCCTACAACACAAAGACGAATAGACACTGTGACGACCCTCCCACTCTGTCTGCCGAATTATTTCTCTCTGCTCTTGTTTTCCTTAATAGAATATCAGTGGGCGGAGCTGGGAGGGTCGTCAGCGAAATAGACACACCTGGGCTCGGGTGTGTCACGGGAATAAATATACCTTTCCCCCATACATCGAGGAGACTGTCTCCACGCAGACACACTGTTGTTTTTTGTTGTGGCATTTTGGGACTTTGGGACTTTGTGTTTGTTTAGGCACTTCTCCACCCCTCATTATCACCATATATGTACACATCTACCCACTTACACTACTGACTACAAACACCATTGTTACTTGTACATAGTTTCCTTTATTTAATAAATATATTTGTATTTCTTTATCTCTGTGTTGTCTCCCTCTTTGTTACGGGCTACAAGCCGGTTCGTAACAACACATACGACACAAAAGAACACACAAAACACAAACACGATGAGCAAGATTCATGGATGCCATTAAAAATAAGATGTTCCATTTACAAAATGCCCCACACACATAGATGAGCAGAGTGAAAATCTCACCTGTCTGAGAGTAGCCAGCTCCTCCATCTTCAGCCAGTCTGACCTCACCTGCCCCAGGCAACACCCAGGTCTCTGCTGTGTGGAATCAAGGGTTTGAGAGAGAGAGCATCAGGAGGCCTGTGATTGCACATCTATATTGGAGAATAACTACCCATTAGGAGTGAACAACAGTTAACAAGCATAAGATTCAATGGACATGACCCCACACTATCTTACACAGGAGTTATCTTTGGTGAATGTGTAATCTGTTCAATCTTTGGATAATGACTAGTTAAATAAAGGTTCAATAAAAAAACTATTACAAAAAATCTCCCACCACACACATCCCTCTGTGGCCTTGTTAGTGCTGCATCCCCTCCTCCAGCGGACACACACCTCATCCGAGTCCTCATCATCCTCATTCACAAAGAGCACATACAGTACCTGCTGACAGATCCAATACAGATATGAAACAAGAGGTGGCTAGTGGTCAGAGACTATATTGGAGACACAGTATGTCACTTAAATCTGATTCAGTGAAGGCTACCTAGGAGTGTCTCTTCTGCTATGGCGTGCTTTACGGAGGAGTAGACTTCCACAGGTCACATGTCCCTGGCTAGCTCTCAGCGCTTCACAAGCACAGAACAAACAAAGAAATAACATTTACTTTCACATTGGGTTATAGTTAGTGGCATATTATTTTATAATCAGATGGTCACGCTTGGACCTTGGCTCCTGTGTGGATGTGTCATAGTCACTCTGGTTAGTGTAGAGGCCATGTTCATGTGTCTGACAGACTGAATGGCATCTTATGGTGACGTAAAACAAATGTTTATGTGAACTTTTAATTTTCCTTCTACATGTTGGTTGAAACCCCTTGCTCCTGCCACTCACCTGACCTGCTGTGGATGTGTTGCTGGACCTTCTCTGTGCGGACAGGTCACTGTCAATAGTCAGTGTCAAAACTCCAGGCACTCCTGGAGGAGACAGGAAGAGGCTGCAGTTACCGTTAGTGATGAATTCATTATTTAGCTTAAAGAATATCCTGGGTGTCTGGTAAATGACTAAATGTAAATATAACTGTAGCCATGTAAATTCATAGGGTAGATTGTATGAGCTAAACGAGTAGAGTACCTGCCAGGTATCTGGTGGTGGTTCTAGAAGCGTGGAACTGGAACAGGCCTCAGTGAGAACCCCTATACCAACATTGCTGTTGCTGGAAGGACCAGGGACTGACACTGAACTCTGACACTAGACCCACTGCAGGAGGATTTCACCCCTCTCACCTGTGGCTGGTATAACACAAAGGACTGTGAGCATGATTATATTGACAGCTGTGTATCACCCCCTGGTGGAGTCACTAGATACTGAAGTGTCTGCTGTCCTTTCAGCCTCTTCCTGTCTATAGGGCTGCCCCAGGCTGGTATTCCTGTCTCTGGCCAGTCTTTGTATAGTCCTGTCTGGCAGCCCCACCACCACCATCTCAGTGCAAAGTCCTTGGTGCAGACACTGTCTAAAGGGGGGCACAGCTCTACTGCTAACCCTCCTCCTCCACAGGCATCAACCCCCAACAGCCTCTCCAGCGACACTGCTCCCTACACCCTCCTCTTCATCTTTCATCACTTCCACTGTCCTCTGCTCCTCTTCCTCCCGATCTGCGGGTTCCACCTAGCCTCCTGAGCTCTTCTCTGAGGGGAGAGGTGAGACTAAACCAAGGTCCAGGTCAGAGGAGGGGAGATGCTTGGCCAGATGGCTACAGTCAGGAGGGTAAGGGTAAAGGAGTCTCTGTAAACGACAGTGAGTTCTAATATCCAGTGGTCCTTTTTCGGAGGGTTCTCTAATTAATGGTAACACTGTGGAGTTGGTAACACTGTGGAGTTGGTAATGGTAACACTGTGGAGTTGGTTAATGGGTCAGCGGTCAAACGACCTCCACTCATCACTGTCAAAAGCTCCCTGAAACACTTCAGCGAGCAGGCCTTTCTAATCGACCTGGCCCGGGTATCCTGGAAGGATATTGATCTCATCCTGTCAGTAGAGGATGCCTGTTATTTTTTTTTTAAATGCCTTCCTCACCATCTTAAATAAGCATGCCCCATTCAAGAAATTTAGAACCAGGAACAGATATAGCCCTTGGTTCTCTCCAGACCTGACTGCCCTTAACCAACACAAAAACATCCTACGGCGTTCTGCATTAGCATCGAGCAGCCCCCGTGATATGCAACTTTTCAGGGAAGTTAGAAAAGCCAAGGCTAGCTTTTTCAAGCATAAATTTGCTTCCTACAACACAAACTCAAAAAAGTTCTGGGACACTGTAAAGTCCATGGAGAATAAGAACACCTCCTCCCAGCTGCCCACTGCACTGAGGATAGGAAACTCTGTCACCACCGATAAACCCACTATAATTGAGAATTTCCATAAGCATTTTTCTACGGCTGGCCATGCTTTCCACCTAGTTACCAACAGCACCGCTGTCACGTTCCTGACCTGTTTTCTGTTATTTTTGTATGTGTTTAGTTGGTCAGGGCGTGAGTTGGGGTGGGCATTCTATGTTTTGTGTTTCTATGTTTAGGTCATTGGTAATTAGCCTTATATGGTTCTCAATCAGGGACAGGTGTTTGACGTTTCCTCTGATTGAGAACCATATAAAGTTAGGCTGTTCACACTGTTTGTTTGTGGGTGGTTGTCTTCCGTGTTTGTGTCTGTGCACCACACGGGACTGTTTCGTTTGTTTGTTCGTTCGTTTGTGTAGTCTGTACCTGTTCATGCGTTCTTCGTGTTTATGTAAGTTCTTGTTTAGGTCAGTCTACGTCATTTGTTATTTTTGTAGTTTGTTGAAGTATTTTCGTATTTCGTCTTTACTTTAATAAATATCATGTCAAACTATCACGCTGCGCTTTGGTCCGATCCCTATTCCTCCTCTTCGGACGAAGAGGAGGAGGACGACCGTTACAACTGCACCCCCCACAGCAACTCGCCCAAGCCTTCCCCATTTCTCCATTTCTCCCCAAATCCAGTCACCTGATGTCCTGAAAGAGCTGAAAAATCTGGACCCCTACAAATCAGCCGGGCTAGACAATCTGGACCCTTTCTTTCTAAAATGATCTGCCGAAATTGTTGCAACCCCTATTACTAGCCTGTTCAACCTCTCTTTCGTGTCGTCTGAGATTCCCAAAGATTGGAAAGCAGTTGCTGTCATCCCCCTCTTCAAAGGGGGGCCGCAAACTTCTACAGACCGCAAACTGCTACAGACCTATATCTATCGTACTCTGCCTTTCTAAGGTCTTCGAAAGCCAAGACAACAAACAGATTACCGACCATTTCGAATCCCACCGCACCTTCTCCGCTATGCAATCTGGTTTTAGAGCTGGTCATGGGTGCACCTCAGCCACGCTCAAGGTCCTAAACGATATCTTAACCACCATCGATAAGAAACAATACTGTGCAGCCGTATTCATTGACCTGGCCAAGGCTTTCGACTCTGTCAATCACCACATACTCATCGGCAGACTCGATATCCTTGGTTTCTCAAATGATTGCTTCGCCTGGTTCACCAACTACTTCTCTGACAGACTTCAGTGTGTCAAATCGGAGGGCCTGTTGTCCGGGCCTCTGGCAGTCTCTATGGGGGTGCCACAGGGTTCAATTCTTGGGCCGACTCTCTTCTCTGTATACACCAATGATGTCGCTCTTGCTGCTGGCGAGTCTCTGATCCACCTCTACGCAGACAACACCCTTCTGTATACTTCTGTATACTAATGAACGTGTAAAAATGACCATAACAAGCGTTCAAATCACCTGTAAACACACACTGGACAAGTGTAATGAACACGTGTAAAAATGACCATAACAAGCATTCTAATCACCTGTAAACACACACTGGACAAGTGTAATGAACACGTGTAAAAATGACCATAACAAGCATTCTAATCACCTGTAAACACACACTGGACAAGTGTAATGAACACGTGTAAAAATGACCATAACAAGCATTCTAATCACCTGTAAACACACACTGGACAAGTGTAATGAACACGTGTAAAAATGACCATAACAAGCATTCTAATCACCTGTAAACACACACTGGACAAGTGTAATGAACACGTGTAAAAATGACCATAACAAGCATTCTAATCACCTGTAAACACACACTGGACAAGTGTAATGAACACGTGTAAAAATGACCATAACAAGCATTCTAATCACCTGTAAACACACACTGGACAAGTGTAATGAACACGTGTAAAAATGACCATAACAAGCATTCTAATCACCTGTAAACACACACTGGACAAGTGTAATGAACACGTGTAAAAATGACCATAACAAGCGTTCAAATCACCTGTAAACACACAATTGACAAGTGAAAAAAACACATGTAATGAAAATGACAAAAAAAAAAAAGAAAAAAAAATGAAAATGACAAGACAATTTGAACCTTTTGGCTTTCCATATTCCCCCACTAGTTACTAGTGATAACAGGGAAAGGGGGATACCTAGTCAGTTGTACAACTGAATGCCTTCAACTGAAATGTGTCTTCCTCATTTAACCCAACTCCACTGAATCAGAGATGTGGGGGGCTGCCATAATCGACATCCACTTCTTCAGCACCCGGGGAACAATGGGTTAACTGCCTTGCTTAGGGGCAGAACGACAGATTTTTTACCTTGTCGGCTCGGGAATTTGATCCAGCAACCTTTCAGTTACAGGCCCAACGCTCTAACCACTAGGCTACCTGCTGCCCTACAGCGGGAGTCAGAGAGACACTGCTCTGCAACAGACCTCATGTGAACATCTTTGATTCCGCTGCTATCATAACTTTTTCCAGCCACAGGATTATTATTGCTAAGTTTATGTAAACCTCCATTATTATCCGTACTATTGGCCAACGTGCAATCATTGGAAAATAAACTGGACAATCTTTGATTAAGACTATCCTACCAACGGGACATTAAAAACTGTAATATCTTATGTTTCACTTTTTCACTACACAGCCGGTAGTCCATGTCGTCAAAACAGAAGCAGCATATTCTGTTTCCTCTGAACGTGGCGGAACGACGACACGGATAATATGGAGCTGGCTGGGTTTTCCGTCCATTGGCAGGACAGAGCAGCAACGTCTGGTGAGACGAGGGGCGGGGGTGTGTGTCTATTTGTCAATAACAGAACCAAGAGAGTTCTCATCTATATCGTTTGTAGCTGTCTATTTAACACCACAACCCGATGCTGGCACTAAGACCGCACTCAACGAGCTGTATAAGGCCATAAGCAAACAAGAAAATGCTCATCCAGAAGCGGTGCTCCTAGTGGTCGGGGACTTTATTGCAGGCAAACTTTACCTTATTTCTATCAGCATGTCACATGTGCAACCAGAGGAAAAACAAACTCTAAACCACCTTTACTCCACACACCAAGACACATGCAAAGCTCTCCCTCACCCTACATTTGGCAAATCTGACCATAATTATATCCTCCTGATTCCTGCTTACAAGCAAAACCTAAAGCAGGAAGTACCAGTGACTCGCTCAATAGGGAAATTGTCAGATGATGCACGTGCTACGCTACAGGACTGTTTTGCTAGCACAGACTGGAATATGTTCCGGGATTCATCCAATGTCATTGAGGAGTATACCAGCTCAGTCACCGGTGTTGGGGTTTGTTCCTTGTTCCTTCTCAATCATTTGCTTATTGGTGAAATTAGCATTCAGACAATATCTTTAAGTAAATCAATCATTCATTTATTAATGCAATTGCAGACAGAAGTTGACAACGGCAACATAGCACGCATGTTTCCGAGTAAGTTCTGCCAAATAGGAAAGGGTCCAAGTTGCTTTATTAAGCTTGCAGTCAACCCCTAGTTATGTCACTGCCCACGTCAACACCATCAACTCATGAGACCAAGCCCATGCACACAGCTATACAAACAATAGTTCCAGTGTTATCTAAAGGCTCAGCAGTAATTGTCCACTCCCTAAGTTGATTTATAGTGGTATGTCTGACTAGTCTCTTATCTCTTTCACTCCCCTGCAGAGTTCTGTGCCTATGCATCTCTTTTATCTTTGAGGTGCTTTCTCACAGACACCCTGTTTTGACTGCAATAACTCACACATCTCTCAGACCGTTTCTTTATAAGAGGCAGACTACAAAATAACAGTGGAACAATATTAAACCTTATAATGAATACATATATTGTTAATCTGTAGTCTAGGACCCTATACATGTAGTGGGGGAGGGGTCTTATAGCCCTTCCACTTCTATTAATACAACATAAGCATAATCAATTATTATAATACATCAAACATTTGGTGCAGCCCCTATCATGACCCCAAGGTGAACCCCGTCACCGGCTTCATCAATAAGTGCATCGACGTCATTGTCCCCACAATGACCGTACGTGCATATCCCAACCAGAAGCCATGGACTACAGGCAAGAAGGACTAAGATTGAATCCTACTACACCGGCTCTGATGCTCGTCGGATGTGGCAGAGCTTGCAAACTATTACGTACTACAAAGGGAAACCTAGATGCAAGCTGCCCAGTGACGCAAGCCTACCAGATGAGCTAAATTCCTTCTATGCTCGTTTCGAGGCAAGCAACACTGAAGCATGCATGAGAGCACCAGCTGTTCAGGACGACTGTGTGATCCCACTCTCTGTAGCCCATGTGAGCAAGACCTTAAAAAAAGGTCAACATTCACAAAGCTGCGGGACCAGACGGATTATGAGGACGTGTACTCAAAGCATGAGCGGACCAAATGGCAAGTGTCTTCACTGACATTTTCAACCTCTTCCTGACTGAGTCTGTAATCCTACATGTTTCAAGCAGACCACCATAGTCCCTGTGCCCAAGAAAGCGAAGGTAATCTGCCTTAATATTTACCGCCCTGTAGCACTCATATCGGTAGCCATGAAGTGCTTTGAAAGGCTGGTCATGGGTTAAATCAACACCATCATCCCGGAAACCCTAGACCCATTCCAATTTGCATACCGCCCCAACAGATCCACAGATGACGCAATATCAATCGCAGTCCACACAGTCCTTTCCCACCTAGAAAAAAGGAACACCTATGTGAAAATGCTGTTAATTTACTACAGCTCAGCGTTCAACACCATAGTGCCTACAAAGCTCATCACTAAGCTAAGGACCCTGGGACTAAACACCTCCCTCTGCAACTGGATCCTGGACTTCATGACGGACCGCCGTTGGTAAGGGTAGGCAACAACACATCTGCCACGCTGATCCTCAACACTGGGGCCCCTTAGGGGTGCGTGCTTAGTCCCCTCCTGTACTCCCTGTTCACCAACGATTGCGTGGCCAAACACGACTCCAACACCATCATTAAGTTTGCTGATGACACAATAGTGTTAGGCCTGATCACCGACAACGATGAGACAGCCTATAGGGAGGAGGTTAGAGACCTGGCAATGTGTTGCCAGGACAACAACCTTTCCCTTAATATGAGCAGGACAAAGGAGCTGATCGTGGACTACAGGAAAAGGTGGGCCGAACAGGCCCCCATTAACATCAACAGGGATGTAGTGGAGTGGGTCAAGAGTTTCAAGTTCCTTGGTGTCCACATCACCGACAAACTATCATGGTCCACACACACCAAGACAGTTGTGAAGAGGGCACAACAACACCTTTTCCCCCTCGGGGACTGAAAAGATTTGGCATGGGTCCCCAGATCCTCAAAGTTCTACAGCTGCACCATCGAGAGCATCCTGACCGGTTGCATCACCGCCTAGTATGGAAACTTCTTGGAATCTGACCGTAAGGCGCTACAGAGGGTAGTGCGTATGGCCCAGAACATCACTGGGGCCAATCTTCCTGCCATCCAGGACCTATATACTAGGCGGTGTCAGAGGAAGGCCCAAAAAATGGTGAAATACTCCAGTCACCCAAGTCATAGACTGTTCTCTCTCCTATCGCACGGCAAGCAGTACCGGAGCGTCAAGTCTAGGACCAAAAGGCTCCTTAACAGCTTCTACCCCCAAGCCATAAGACTGCTGAACAATGAATCAAATGGCCACCCAGACTGTCTACATTGACACACTCTCACCCTCCTTTGTTTTTACACTGCTGCTACTCGCTGTATATTATCTATGCATAGTCACTTTACCCTCACCAACATGTACAAATTACCTCGACTAACCTGTACCCCCGCACACTGACTCGGTACCGGTACCCCCTGTATATAGCCTCGTTATTATTTTATTGTGTTCTTTTATTTTTTTTTCTCATTTATTTAGTAAATATTTTCTTAAGTCTATTTACTGAACTGCATTGTTGGTTAAGGGTAAGGTCTAAACCTGTTGTATTCTGCACACATTTGATTTTGATTTCATAATGTCTTCTTGGCATGTCTCTAATGTAAGACTAGACTGGTGATTGTGTGTTGCAACCCTCACCTTCAATCTCTCATGTCTCTTCTACCCACATTTTCTGAAATCAAACATTTTCTCATTAGTGTTCACCTTTGCAAAAAATACTCCTACTCCCCACATCTTAAGCTCAAAATGAGTAGAAGGCCACACAGATCAAATTGAACAGACACACATCCAGTTTCAACAGAAACAACTTTATCATCTGCTTTTTGTCATTGTGTCTTTCCTTTAAAGACAATGTCACATGTGTAGAAATGAAGGGAGAATTAACACAATTAAAGAAGAACACCAATCCCAATTGGAAACACTGGAGTTACACCTGAACACAGGGGCATATGTGTCCGTGTGTCGAATATATGTGTGTGAGAGTGGGGTTGAAGTGAGAATGGTAAAAGGCAGGACCCCTGCTCACGTCTGTCCTTCCACCCACCCCTTCAGTACCAGGCATCAAGTGATTTAGGTCACACAAGCTCTTAGTGTATTAGAACAATGCCAAACAGCACAGAGTCCACAGACCAGCAGGGTTTAATTCAGATGAGGTATCTCCCGATCTTCATAACAATACTCCTGCCACAGAGCAGCACACAACAAAAGACACATGTACAGTATCAGTCAAAGGTTTGGACAAACCTACTCATTTTTCTTTATTTTTTTACTATTTTCTACATTGTTGAATAATAGTGAAGACATCAGAACTATGAAATAACACATATGGAATCCTGTAGTAACCAAAAAAGTGTTAAACAAATCAAAATATATTTTATATTTGAGATTCTTCAAAGTAGCCACCCTTTGCCTTGATGACAGCTTTGAACACTCTTGGCATTCTCTCAACCAGCTTCACCTGGAATTCTTTCCCAACAATCTTGAAAGAGTTCCCACATGTGCGGAGCACTTGTTGGCTGCTTTTCATTCACTCTGTGGTCCAACTCATCCCAAACCATCTCAGTTGGGTGATTGTGGAGGCCAGGTCATCTGATGCAGCACTTCATCACTCTCCTTCATGGTCAAATAGCCCTTACACAGCCTAGAGGTGTGTTGGGTCATTGTCCTTTTGAAAAACAAATGATAGTCCAAACCAGATGGGATGGCATATCGCTGCAGAATGCTGTGGTAGCCATGCTGGTTAAGTGTGCCTTGAATTCGAAATAAATCACAGACAGTGTCTCATCTGAATAGTTGATGTTGAGATGTGTCTATAACTTGAACTCTGTGAAGCATTTATTTGGGCTGCAATTTCTGAGGCTGGTAACACTAATGAACTTAACTTTTAATAAATTAAAATAATTTAATTGAAATGCATTCCAGGTGACTACCTCATGAAGCTGGTTGAGAGCATGCAAAGAGTGTGCAAAGCTGTCATCAAGGCAAAAGGGTGGCTACTTTGAAGAATCTCAAATATAAAATAGATTTGGATTTGTTTAACACATTTTTGGTTACTACATGATTCCATATGTGTTATTTCATAGTTTTATTCTACAATGTAGAATAATAAAAGTTAAGAAAAACCCTTGAATGAGTAGGTGTGTCCAAACTATTGACTGGTACTGTACATCTTAGATACACACACATCTTATTGCGCATACATACAAATACAGTCTGTAAATGAAAGACAAAAAATACAACAAAAACAAAGCATTGATATTAAAGCTAAATCAAACCATTATGGATTATGTGTTGTTGGGTGAGAAAAAAAAAAATGAAGTGTCTTTCATTAGAAAGGCGGGCAAATAGTATTTAGGCTTCAGTACCATCTGCACTGACACTTCAGTTGTTCTCTTTTTCCTTTCTGTACAGAGGAGAGATGATCATCTTTTTTAACCCAATTTTTTTTATTTTTACTTTTTAATTTAACCTTTTATTTAACTAGACAAGTCAGTTAAAAACAAATTCTTATTTACAATGACGGTCTTCCGGGGAACAGTGGGTTAACTGCCTTGTTCAGGGGCAGAATGACAGATTTGTACATTGTCAGCTCAGGGATTCGATCCAGCAACTTTTCAGTTACTGTCCCAACGCTCTAACCACTAGGCTACCTGCCATGAATGAATAAGTCATCTAATCAGTCTCTTACACATGCTGGCTATCAACACACACCCACCCATTTTTGAGATCATGTCATTTGGATATTCAAAATAAATGGATTCAAATGTATAATGTGTTTATATTATCATTCAAAATATATGTATATTAATATATAAAAAACATGTTTCAAACCCAATATATTAAACTAAATCTATAAGGAGTTGATAATTGAGAAAAAAAGTAATACTTGACCTGCACATCCTATACTTTCTTCCCACTTCAATACTGTTTGTCACCCAGTAATACTGTACATGACGGTATAGTATTATCTATACAATGACACATTTACAATACAGCAAAACTAAAACCCCTTACTGGGATTGTGTCCAGTTTAGTTCATTCCAATGTGGGGAACCATGTCATCCATGTCACCATGTACACCTTGATTTGTTCCACTAATAATGTACTGTTCTCGCCAATGTGGTCAGTACTTATACATGTGCTTGTCTGCATGTGTGTGTGTGTGTGTGTGTGTGTGTGTTATAGTTATGTGACTAATGTATGAGGGCCTGTGTGTCTGCTGAAAGGTAATGGGTACAAAGTGGATAGACTGGAACCAAACATAAATAGTGCAGAAAATGAAGGCTGTTGTTCAGGGGGTTAAAGAGAATAAGTGCCTGGACAGAAGGTTCTTGTAACAACCACTAGTCACTAATTCTCTAACCCTTTTAGGCTTGATATTACAGGTTTCAGGTGGAGGAGGGTAGTTGAACTGAAAAACAGTTGGGAGCATGAAAAAACCATTTTAAAACGTATGCACTTACTACTCACTCTGTAAGTCGCTCTGGATAAGAGCGTCTGCTAAATTACGAAAATGTAATTGGGGTAGAATTTCATTCAGCACTTGCTTGACAGTTTCTATACTGAACAAAAATATAAACGCAACACGTAACATTTTCAACGTTACAGTTCATATAAGGAAATCAGACGATTGAAATAAATTATTTTGGCCCTAATCTATGGATTTCACATGACTGGGCAGGGTATAGGGTAGGCCTGGCAGGGTATAGGCCCACCCACTTGGGAGCCAGGCCCAGCCAATCAGAATGAGTTTCCCCCCCTCAAAATGGCTTTATTACAGACAGAAATACTCCTCAGTTTCATCAGCTGTCTGGGTGGCTTGTCTCAGATAATCCCTCAGGTAAAGAAGCCAGATGTGGAGGTTCTGGGCTGGCGTGGTCTGCGGTTGTGAGTCTGGTTGGACATACTGCCAAATTCTCTAAAACGAGGTTGAGGTGGCTTATGGTAGAGAAATTAACATTAAATCCTCTGGCAACAGTTCTGGTGGACATTCCTGCAGTCAGCATACCAATTGCATGCACGCTCAAAACTTGAGACATCTGTGGCATTGTGCTGTGAGACAAAACTGCACATTTTAGAGTGGCCTTTTATTGTCCCCAGAACAAGGTGCACCTGTGTAATGATCATGCTGTTTAATCAGCTTCTTGTTCTGTCACACCTATCAGGTGAATGGATTTACTTGGCAAAGGAGAAATGCTCACTAACAGAGATGTAAAACAAATTTGTGCACAACATTTTTGAGAAATATGCTTTTTGTGCGTATGGAACATTTCTCCGCTCTTTTATTTCAGCTCATGAAACCAACACTTTACATGTTGCATTTATATTTTTGTTCAGTATAGTTTGCATGCTATGTTTATCACCATCACTCCCAGAAACCCCTCTAGCCCTCCAGCTCAATATGTTGGGTTGAGAATGGTATTCTGTGTGTCTTCCACTGTCCTCCAGAGCACATGCCAGATCCCTGTAACTGCCCTCAGAAACCTTAAGGGCCACATCAGAATGTGATTGTTTGTTTGTGAACTTTAAATCTAAACCAAGTAAACACTATGCCAGTATCAAGAACTTTGTATAAAAATTATGTTCAGTGTGTAAGTCTCTTTTAATATAAAACATGAAATATGCAACCAAACTGTGGGCGCAGGTCAGAATCAACTTCTAACTGACTGGATCAATTTGGATTAAAAGGTACATTTTACAGTACATTTTCATTAAAACTTCAGATTTCAACTATACACAACTTATTATTCAGATTATTATTATTATAACTCTTCGTTTTATAATCATATTATTGTCTTGGTATTATCTTGTTATCACAAAATATACACACAGAAGGCCAGACAGTGGGTACAATACTTCCAGCCCAAATTCTACATTCCTAACAGTAATTACAAAATAATCCTCTCCCCTAAGACATGAAGTGCACAAGTCAGGGGACTTTTCCCTTATTCAGTTCTTAAAGGCAAAAGACTGACAGTGTCTTCACCAGCTGATCCCAGATCAGCCTGTCCACAGCTCTTCGACTCTGGGATTCAGGACCAGGTTTAAGCTCAGGTGAACCTGGATCAGTGCCTGGGAGTCAGTGTCCCCACTAGCAGCCCTCCTGGCTGCAGCTCACTGAACAGTGGTGTGCTATGGGAGGCCTGAGCAGCATGCCCTGTCTGTCTGTAGTAAGATTCCAATATGCTGTCAGTAGCCACCATGGGCTTTCTTCAGCGCTATAGCAACATCAGACAGTTCTGTATAAATGCAACTACAGGTCCAGAGCAGACTGATCTGTCATGTAGGCTGTAGAACTATACACTGTGGTGTAGAATTCACACTCTGCCTAGATATTAATGTGTGGGATGATGGATTTGTTTTAGGGATGAGTAATTGGTGTGTATGTTCTAGCTACAATACACTTTATATCCTGTAAATGACTCACTGCACAATATAAGTGTTATATGTGTTTCAATGGTAAAGCACCAAAGGACTGGGTGTGTGTAGTGCACAGGCTGAAGTCTCCTCAATGTCAACACAGATATGGATTAAGCTGTGGAAAGCCACAGTGAAAAGTGCTCATTTACCTCCATAGATACAGCTTCAATTACCAGTGGAGTGAAAGTGGGACAGTGTTTGGATGGTAATATATCACAACATACCTAGTTTGTGTGAGGAAAGGTACTCAAGTTGTGTGGTTCTCTCTGAACTAACTCAGTCTGAGAGCAACTCCAGACAGGTTGTTTAATAATCAACTGTTTACATTATTATATTTGCCTAGTTAAATAAAGGTTAAATGTATTTAACTATCACAGTCCCTATAGCTGCTGCTAACAACAGAGGAAACATCCTTGGGACCATGTCACTCAACATCTAATATGGTTATACTGTATGTACAGTGCCGTGAAAAAAGTATTTGCCCCCTTTCTGATTTTCTCTACTTTTGCATATTTTTGATACAGAATGTTATCAGATCTTCAACCAAAACCTGAGCTTACAAATAACAAATGCTTATTTTATTTATTTAATTAAAGTTATGCAACACCCAAATTGCCTGTGTGAAAAAGTAATTGCCCCCTTACACTCAATAACGGTTTGTGCCTCCTTTAGCTGCAATGACTGCAACCAAACACTTCCTGTAGTTGTCAATCAGTCTCTCATGTCGCTGTGGAGGAATTTTGGCCCATCTTTCCATGCAGAGCTGCTTTAACTCAGCGACAGTTGTGGGTTCTCAAGCTTGAACTGCTCATTTCAAGTCCTACCACAACATCTCAATTGAGATTAGGTCTGGACTTTGACTAGGTCATTCCAAAACATCAATTTTTTTTATTTAATTTTGTTTTGCTATTTTCATGTAGATTTGATTGTGTCTTTTGGATCATTCACTGTCTTGCTGCATGACATTCTTCTGTAGAATTCTTGGATACAGAGCAGAATTCATGGTTCCTTCTATTAAGGCAAGTCGAACAGGTCCTGAGGCAGCAAAGCATCCCCAAACTATCACACTACCACCACCATGCTTGACCGTTGGTATGAGGTTCTTGCTGTGGAATGCAGTGTTTGGTTTTCGCCAGGCATAATGGGACATATGTCGTGTCAAAAAGCACCTGATCATCAGGAATCTTCGAAGAATGTACTATGGGCAGAATGTACTATGGGCAGAATGTACTACGGGCAGATGATTAAAAAGTATAACTTTTTGGATGTTGTGGCAGTTCAAGCTTGAGAACCCACAACTGTCGCTGAGTTAAAGCAGCTCTGCATGGAAAGATGGGCCAAAATTCCTCCACAGCGACGTGAGAGACTGATGAACAACTACAGGAAGCGTTTGGTTGGAGACATTGCAGCTAAAGGTGGCACAACCAGTTCTTGAGTGTAAGGGGGAAATTACTTTTTCACAGGGGCATTGGATGTTGCATAACTTTGATTCATGAAATAAGTATGTAATTGTTGTGTTATTTGTTCACTCAGGTTCCCTTTATCTAATATTAGGTTTCGGTTGAAGATCTGATTACATTCTGTATCAAAAATATGCAAAAGTAGAGAAAATTTGAAAAGGGGAAAATACTTTTTCAAGGCAATGTAGGTCTAAACCTGGTTATATGTAGGCCTAAACCTGGCTCCTCCTGCAATGGAGAAAAGAATAGAGTGCACTTAAGTTGTTTACCAGGCAGACAGACATAGATGGAGAACTAATTCAAGCTTTGGAGTCTGTGCCTACCGCACATTCTCAATACCAGTTAATAAAATAGGGGTCAAAATAAATGTCCATCCTTTTGGGTCCAATAGCGAGATTTGTTTGGGTCAAATACACTGCATTTCAAACAGTCAGCAATAATCGAATGAATTCAGGGCTTGTGATATTATACCCAGGCTAAATATAAGTCTTTCACAACTATAAGACCCACTAATAATTTAATTATTTTATCAAAAGTTTAAATCAGTTTTTTTCCCCAATAATCACTTATCTGGCTTTCAAGTCGGTCTATGAAAATGGTATTTTCGTTACAAATTTAACCAGAACCATGCATAATGCACATCCACTAATAATGACTAACCTCTTGTAGCACATCCACTAATAATGACTAACTTCTTGTAGCAGGCATTATTGAAAACTAACACAGGTCTCATAAGCACGTGCACGTGCTAGTGAGTAGCCAGCTAATCTTAATATTTTAAGTTTAGCAAACTTGGATCTATTTGCTAGCTAACAAGGCATAACAGTTGAACTGTTATGAGCACACTCTTCTGTTTGAACAGCATGCTAGCCTGCCCACTTTGTTGAAATCAAGTGGCCTACCGTATTTCCCAGAATGAAAACGAGTTACCCATTCCTTATATAATTGCGTTTTATAAATGTGCAATAAGCATAGACTAGACAGCTAGTATAACAGTCTTTGGCTAAAATGCTACTAGTGGAACGTGATACCGCAACGCCGCGCACGACAAACTGAGCATTCATTTTCCAGAATCAATGTTCATTGATACTCCCATTTTAGTAGTGATTGCTCTGCGATCAATTTGAATATTTGAGACATAAAAAGGGTATCGTTAGAAATGTTAACGTCTCCTCTATTACAGTACAATTATGTCTCAATGTGTTTCCGTGTCCATATGATCGATTTTGTGGGGCCAAAGCTCAAATGCATATAGCGAGTTGAAACCTCTTGTCAGAGAGGAATTAGTGATCTCTCAGCTTTGTTGTAAGTGTCAGGGGGAGGGGCTTGGTATGCGTGTGTGTGTGTGTGTAAACAGAGAGGAAGAGGCGAAGGGAGAGTTTTCGCTTTCGCCAAAATCGGTCCTCCAAAAAACATTGCGGTTCTATGGTCTTATTTTGGACCTAAGCTTGTCGCCTGCCTTCGCGAAAATGACTCCCATTGTCAGGGCTGAGACATGAGCATTTCGTCATTATATCCAGATCTCTGGTGTAAATGGGAAGGCACACAGCACAGGAGTGAAGGAGACGAGACCAGAAAGACATGAGAACAAGCCGACATAAACGCTCATAAAATCAAAAAATATTCTTGTGATAACAGGCATTTGGAATATTGCGCAAAAACATACATTCGAATGTATCTAATTAATTTGATATATCGCCCAGCCCTATCCCCCACTTAACGGTGTAGAGACAAATGTTAATTTTAAAGTTAATTTCCTGCAATTCTACACATTGTTCCATGGGGCAGAGAGAAAATGTTGCAGTTTAACAACACATTTCCAGCAATTCTACCCATTTTGCCATAGGGTGGAGAGAAATCTTTTCAGTTTGAATGCCATGTTAATATGATATCTGAGCGAGAATGACTAACAAAATCAAATGGGGGCCACCTGGAAGTCAGGGCCCCTGGGCAAATGCCTTGTGTGCCCGGTCAGTATTCGACCATGATTACGACCATGATTACTAGATAGCTGGCTAGACTAGCTAACAATCTAAAATTGTTAGCTGACATGGCTAATTGAGTGATTGTCAGTGACTGACATAAGAAGTTAAAAACTGCTGATGCACAACCACATTTTGAAATTGCACCTGGTGTATTCTATTATTTCTCTCATTAGTAAATTGAGACCCTGACTGAGTTCCTAAAAATAAATATATATATGGCTAAAATGGGTATCGTTATATATATATATATATATATATATATATATATATATATATATATATATATATATATATATATATATATATATATATATATATATATATATATATATATATACATACATACATACATACATACATACATACATACATACATACATACATACATACATACATACATACATACATACATACATACATACACACACACACACACACACACACACACACACACACACACACACACATATACATATACATACACACACACACTACCAGTAAAAAGTTTGGACACACCTACTCATTCAAGGGTTTTTCTTTATTTTTACTATTTTCTACATTGTAGAATAATAGTGAAGACATCAAAACTATGAAATAACACATATGGAATCATGCAATAACCAAAAAAGTGTTAAACAAATCCAAATATATTATATATATTTGAGATTCTTCAAAGTAGCTGCCTTGATGACAGCTTTGCACACTCTTGGAATTCTCTCAACCAGCTTTTCTCTCAACCAGCAGGTAGTCACCTGGAATGCATTTCAATTAACAGGTGTGCCTTGTTAAAAGTAAATTTATGAAATTTCTTTAATTCTTAATGCGTTTGAGCCAACCAGTTGTGTTGTGACAAGGCAGGGGTGGTATACAGAAGATAGCCCTATTTGGTAAAATACCAAGTTCATATTATGGCAAGATCAAATAAGAAAAGAGAAACGACAGTCCATCATTACTTTAAGACATGAAGGCCAATCAATCCGGAAAATTTCAAGAACTTTGAAAGTTTCTTTAAGTGCAGTCACAAAAACCCTCAAGCGCTATGATGAAACTGGCTCTCATGAGGACCGCCACAGGAAAGGAAGACCCAGAGTTACCTCTGCTGCAGAGGTTAAGTTAATTTGAGTTAACAGATTGCAGCCCAAATAAATACTTCAGAGTTCAAATAACAGACACATCTCAATATCAACTGTTCAGAGGAGACTGAGTGAATCAGGCCTTCGTGGTCGAATTGCTGTAAAGAAACCACTACTAAAGGATACTTATAAGAAGAAGAGACTTGCTTGGACCAAGAAACACGAGCAATGGACATTTGATCTGATGAGTCCATTGGTCTGATGAGCACAAATTTGCAATTTTTGGTTCCAACCCGTGTCTTTGTGAGACGCAGAGTAGGTGAACGGATGATCTCCGCATGTGTGGTTCCCACTGTAAAGCATGGATGAGGAGGTGTGATGGCGTGGGGGTGATTTGCTGGTGACACTGTCATTTATTTAGAATTCAAGGCACACTTAACCAGCACGGCTACCACAGCATTCTGCAGCGATACGCCATCCCATCTGGTTTGCGCTTAGTGGGACTATCATTTGTTTTTCAAAAGGACAATGACCCAAAACATACCTCCAGGCTGTGTAAGGGCTATTTGACCAAGGAGAGTGATGGAGTGCTGCATCAGATGACCTGGCATCCACAATCACCCGACCTCAACCCAATTGAGATGGTTTGAGATGAGTTGGACCGCAGAGTGAAGGAAAAGCAGCCAACAAGTGCTCAGCATGTGGGAACTCCTTCAAGACTGTTGGTAAAGCATTCCAGGTGAAGCTGCTTGAGAGAATGCCAAGAGTGTACAAAGCTGTCATCAAGGCAAAGGGTGAAGGGCAAAGTGTTGAAGAATCTTAAATATAAAATATATTTTGATTTATTTAACACTTTTTTTGTTACTACATGATTCCATATGTGTTATTTCATAGTTTTGATGTCTTCACTATTATTTTATAATGTAGAAAATAGTAAAAATAAAGAAATGAGTAGGTGTGAATGAGTAGGTGTGTCGAAACTTTAGACTGGTACTGTATTATATATATATATACTACATACATACACTGTCTTTCTATAAACTTCTGAAGCATTCTTTTTGTCTCTCAGTCTCTCAGTCTGTCCGTCCATCCGTTAGACAGGATGGACTTCATCTCATCCCAGTATACAAGTGGAGGAGAGAACTGATTTAGATGGGTTGCTGTTCAATCACTTAAACCCCTAGAAACAGATGTGCTGAGCAGAGGAAAGGTGCATTGTGGGTAGTGTGTGTGGAGCACCTGATTCTTTTGAAAATCTTTATGGGGCCCCTTTTCTATGGTATTCAATCTCCCATCTCTCTCACACACCCCCACACAGCTCAGTGTTAGGTCAGGAAGGATCTAGAAAAGGCCCCTTCTCTCCCTTGACCCTGTAAAAAATATGACCTCTGTGTGTACATGGGGAGGTACACTGTGTTGTGAGTGTGTGAGACATTCACATTCTCATGCACACAGAGGTCCACATCCAGACCCAGACCCCCATTCCTCCAGGGCCAGTGGTGGAGCAGTCTCCTGGGCCTGGGTGAGTCCAGTGATGGGGTAGGATGGGTCTGGTCTAGGCTTAGAAGATTTCAGAGCACGTACTCCAGTCCTGACTGTCCTTAGCCTCCCAGTATCCACCCTTGTACACAAAGGTTGTCTCCCCAGTGATGGCGTTCTTCCTCTTGTGGAACCACTGTGGCTGGAAGCCCTCATACTCTCGACCTGGGGAAGAGACACAAGCGTCACTCAAATGAAGGGCTCAGGGAGTTATTCTGTATGGTTTACTGTCACTCCCACACATTAGACACCTCTATGTCTGTTTCTCTGGCTCTGAAACAGTACAGGCATAGTAGGGCCAAGTCAAGTCTGAATGAAAGGGGCATATGGCAGCAGGACCGGGTCATAGTCTGGACCAGTGGATACAAGGGAGAAGCATGCAGACCCCATACAAAGGACGCCTTCCAGGTCATCTTTATTGCAGTCATGATAATCAGCTTTTTTCCATCTTCGTAACTTTGCAAAATTCTGAAGCTTTTTATGCAAAAATGATGCAGAAGTGCTAATCCATGCTTTCGTCACTTCTAGATTAGACTACTGCAATGCTCTACTCTCCAGCTACCCGGATAAAGCACTAAATAAACTTCAGTTAGTGCTAAAAACGGCTGCTAGAATCTTGACTAGAACCCCAACATTTGATCATATTACTCCAGTGCTAACCTCGCTACACTGGCTTCCTGTTAAGGCAAGGGCTGATTTCCAGGTTTTTACTGCTAACCTACAAAGCATTACATGGACTTGCTCCTTCCTATCTCTCCGATTTGGTCCTGCCGTACATACAGTTGAAGTCGGAAGTTTACATACACTTTAGCCAAATACATTTAAACTCAGTTATTCACAACTCCTGACATTTAATCCTAGTAAAAACTCCCTGTCTTAAGTCAGTTAGGATCACCACTTTATTTTAAGAATGTGAAATGTCAGAATAATAGTAGAGAGAACTATTTATTTCAGCTTTTATTTCTTTCATCACATTCCCAGTGGGTCAGAAGTTTACATACACTCAATTAGTATTTGGTAGCATTGCCTTTATATTGTTTAACTTGGGTCAAACGTTTCAGGTAGCCTTCCACAAGCTTCCCACAATAAATTGGGTGAATTTTGGTCCATTTCTCCTGACAGAGCTGGTGTAACTGAGTCAGGTTTGTAGGCCTCCTTAATCACACACGCATTTTCACTTTTGCCCACAAATCTTCTATAGGATTGAGGTCAGGTCTTTGTGATGGCCACTCCAATACCTTGACTTTGTTGTCCTTAAGCCATTTTGCCACAACTTTGGAAGTATGCTTGGGGTCATTGTCCATTTGGAAGACCCATTTGCGACCAAGCTTTAACTTCCTGACTGATGTCTTGAGATGTTGCTTCAATATATCCACATCATTTTCAATTCCTCCTGATGCCATCTATTTTGTGAAGTGCACCAGTCCCTCCTGCAGCAAAGCACCCCCACAACATGATACTGCCACCCCCGGGGTTAATGGTTGGGATGGTGTTCTTCGGCTTGCAAGCCTCCCCCTTTTTCCTCCAAGCATAACGATGGTCATTATGGCCAAACAGTTCTATTTTTGTTTCATCAGACCAGAGGACATTTCTCTAAAAAGTATGATCTTTGTCCCTATGTGCAGTTGCAAACCGTAGTCTGGCTATTTTATGGCGGTTTGGAGCAGTGGCTTCTTCCTTGCTGAGCGGCATTTCAGGTTATGTTGATATAGGAGTCGTTTTACTGTGGATACAGATACTTTGTACCCGTTTCCTTCAGCATCTTCACAAGGTCCTTTGCTGCTGTTCTGGGATTGATTTGCACTTTTCACACCAAAGTAAGTTAATCTCCAGAATGCGTCTCCTTCCTGAGCGGTATGGCGGCTGCGTAAACCCATGGTGTTTATACCTGCGCACTATTGTTTGTACAGATGAATGTGGACGTTCAGGCATTTGGAAATTGCTCCCAAGGATGAATCAGACTTGTGGAGATATACAATTTTTTCTGGGGTCTTGGCTGATTTCTTTTGATTTTCCCATGATGTCAAGCAAAGAGGCACTGAGTTTGAAGGTAGGCCTGGAAATACATCCACAGGTACACCTCCAATTGACTCAAATGATGTCAATTAGTCTCTAAGAAGCTTCTAAAGCCATGACATAATTTTCTGGATTTTTCCACGCTGTTTAAAGGCACAGTCAACTTCTTGTCTGTAAACTTCTGACCCACTGGAATTGTGATAGTGAATTATAAGTGAACTAATCTGTCTGTAAACAATTGTTGGAAAAATTACTTGTGTCATGCACAAAGTATATGTCCTAACCGACTTGCCAAATTTATAGTTTGTTAACAAGAAATTTGTGGAGTGGTTGAAAAATGAGTTTAAATGATTCAAACTAAGTGTATGTAAACTTCTGACTTCAACTGTACCTACACGTACGCTACGGTCACAAGACGCAGGCCTCCTTATTGTCCCTAGAATGTCTAAGCAAACAGCTGGTAGCAGGGCTTTCTCCTATAGAGCTACATTTTTATGGAATGGTCTGCCTACCCATGTGAGAGACGCAAACTCGTTCTCAACCTTTAAGTCTTTATTGAAGACTAATCTCTTCAGTAGGTCCTATGATTGAGTGAAGTCTGGCCCAGGGGTATGAAGGTGAATGCCAAGGCACTGGAGCGACGAACTGCCCTTGCTGTCTCTGCCTGGACACCTCCCCTCTCGCCACTGTGATTCTCTGCCTCTGACCCTACTACGGGGGCTGAGTCACTGGCTTACTAGTGCTCTTTGTTGCCGTCCCTATGAGGAGTGCGTCAGTTGAGTGGGTTGAGTCACAGACATGATCTTCCTGTCTGGTTTTGCACCCCCCTCGGGCTTGTTTGGTAGAGGAGATCTTCCTGGGCTATACTCAGCCTTGTCTCAGGGTAGTGAGTTGGTGGTCTGTTGATATCCCTCTAGTGGTGTGGGGGCTGTGCTTTGGCAAAGTGGGTGGGGTTATATCCTCGCTGGTCGGCCCTGTCCGGGGGTATCGTTAGATGGGGCCACAGTGTCCCCCAACCTCAACTGTCTCAGCCTCCAGTATCTTTGCTGCAATAGTCTATGTGCCGGGGGGCTAGGGTCAGTCTGTTATGTCTGGTGTAATTCTCCTGTCTTATCTGGTGTCCTGTGTGAATTTAAGTATGCTCCCCCTAATTCTCTCTCTCTCCCCCCTGGAGGACCAAAGCCCTTGGACCATGCCTCAGGAATACCTGGCCTGATGACTCCTGGCTGTCCCCAGTCCACCTGGTTCTGCTGCTGCTTCAGTTTAAATTGTTCTGCCTACCACTCCTGCTGTCTCGACCTCTGAATGCTTGGCTATGAAAAGCCAACTGACATTTACTCCTTAGATACTGACCTGGTGCACCCTCTACAACCACTGTGATTATTATTTGACCCTGCTGGTCATCTATGAACGTTTGAACATCTTGAACAATAACCTGGTCTTAATGGCAATGTACTCTTATAATCTCCCCTACGCACAGCCAGAAGAGGACTGGCCACCCCTCAGAGCCTGGTTCCTCTGTAGGTTTCTTCCTAGGTTCCTGCCTTTCTAGAGAGTTTTCCTAGCAAATGTGCTTCTACATCTGCATTGCTTGCTGTTTGGGGTTTTAGGCTGGGTTTCTGTATAAGCACTTCCTGACATCTGCTGATGTAAAAAGGGCTTTATAAATACATTTGATTTGATTTAATCTGAGATGTGCAGCGTGACTGCAAAAAAAAAAACCTGGAACGCTGTCATAACCACAAAGCAGTGGCATAAAGTAACTAAGTAAAAAATACTTTGAAGTACTACTTAAGTCGTTTTTTGGGGGATCTGTACTTTACTATTTATATTTGACAACTTTAACTCCACTACATTCCTAAAGAAAATATGTACTTCTTACTCCCATACATTTTCCCTGACACCCAAAAGTACTTATTACATTTAGAATGCTCAGGCAGGACAGCAATATGGTCCAATTCACACACCATCAATATAATGCCTTGTCATCCCTACTGCCTCTGACCTGGTGGACTAAACACAAATACTGTGTTTGTAAATTATGTCTGAGAGTTGGACTGTGCCCCTGGCTCTCTTTAAAAAAAAAAAAATTTTTTAAAGAGACAATCGTGCCATCTAGTTTGCGGAAAATAAGGAATTTGATGTCTAGCTTTTACTTTTACTCATTTATGAAAATGGAGTACTTTTTCCACCGCTAAACTTAAGTACATTTTAAACCAGATACTATTAGACTTTTACTCAAGTAGTATATTACTGGGTGACATTCACTTTTACTTGAGTCATTTTCTATTAAGGTACACTACAAAAAGTATGTGGACACTTGCTCGATGAACATCTCATTCCAAAATCATTAATATAGAGTTGGTCCCCCCTTTTCTGCTATAACAGCCTCCACTCTTCTGGGAAGGCTTTCCACTAGATGTTGGAACATTGCGGCAGAGACTTGCTTCCATTCAGCCCCAAGAGCATTAGTGAGGTCGGGCACTGATGTTCGGCGATTAGGCCTGGCTCGCAGTCGGCGTTCGAATTCATCCCAGAGGTGTTCAATGCGGTTAAGGTAAGGGCTCTGTGCAGGCCAGTCAAGTTCTTCCACACCGATCTCATCAAACCATTTCTATATGACCTCGCTTTGTGCATGGGGGCACTGTCATGTATGCCATTGTATGTTAAAGTATGTCATTGTATGCTGTAACATTAAGATTTCCCTTCACTGGAACTAAGGGGCCTAGCCCGAACCATGAAAAACAGACACAGACCATTATTCCTCCTCCACCAAACCTTACAGTTGGCACTATGCATTGGGGCAGGTAGCGTTCTCCTGGTATCCGCCAAATCCAGTTTTGTCCGTTGGACTGCCAGATGGTGAAGCGTGATTCATCACTCCAGAGAACGCATTTCCACTGCTCCAGAGTCCAATGGCGGCGCTTTACACCCCTCCAGCTGACGCTAGAGTGGTGAGTGTTGCAACCGAGGACAGACGATTTTTACGCGCTACACACTTTAGCACTCGCCAGTCCCGTTCCATGAGCTTGTGTGGCCTACAACTTCGCGGCTGAGTCGTTGTTGCTCCTAGACTTTTTCACATCACAATAACAGCACTTACAGTTGACCGGGGCAGCTCTAGCAGGGTAGAAATTTTACGAATTGACTTGTTGGAAAAGTGGCATCCTATGACGGTGCCACGTTGAAAGTCACTGAGCTCTCCAGTAAGGTCCTTCTACTGTCAGTGTTTGTCTATGGAGATAGCATGGCTGTGTGCTCTATTTTATACACCTGTCAACAACGGTGTGGCTGAAATAGCCAAATCCACAAATTTGAAGGGGTCTCCACATACTTTGTATATATAGTGTATCTTTACTTTTACTCAAGTATGAAAATTGGGTACTTTTTCCACCACAAAGGAGAGGGTCAACACAAAAAATATGGGGGTGGGGGAGGGTGATGCACAACAGGGGGACGCAAGGCCACCCCCACTCACCAGAGTCATCATAATCACACTCTGACCACCAACAGAGGGAGGAAAAGAGAGACGTGTCATGGGTACATCAAATACAGCCTACAATAGGGCACAGTGATACACAGAGTGTTGGACTTTAACAATGTTACCAGGATTAGAAGTGTCTGTTGTGTCCTCTCTCTACAATCTCCCCCTAGTAGCCTCCAGTAGCTCTTCACTTCAATCCGAATCTGTTCTTTTCCTCTACTTGATCTGTCATTACCCCTCCATTTGCCGTGAGGCTCACTTCAGGTAATACTGTTATTCTCATAATCATTTACATAAAGGTCATGGGACCTGGAGAAATGATTCAAAGTTATGTGACTGAAAAAATACCTTTATAGAAATCCCTCAATCAATCCAGCCCTACTTCTGGAATGTCTGAAGTGTCCTCTCTCCCCACTTCTCCACCCAGCCCCTTTCTATCAGTCTTTTTCTTTATCAACTTTACCTTTACCTTTCTCTCCACCTTGCCCACTTTCTCTGTGTGTCTTACCGTTGTCCAGTGCGTCTGTGGCCTCTGCCTCTCTCCTCCTCCTCACAGCTCTCTGTTTCTCCTCTAATCTCTGTTTCTCAGAGTTGGCCTCATCCCATCTCCCTGCCTCCATCAGCCTCTGGTCCGGTCTCAGCCGGCTGTCCGTCAGCCCCACCCCATCCTCCGGCTCATTCAACGTCAGCGCCAGCGAGGAGAAGAAGTACATGTTCTCAGCGTTATCCCTGACGGAGGGAGAGAGAGAGAACAGGAATAGGGAGGGGGGGAGTTGCTCTGTAATGTAGTATTCTTTACAAGTCAGTGTTTTTGTGTAAGGTGCATCATAGGCTTAGTGCGTGATCTGTGTTACTGTATAAACTGTTGTGCTGGGCAGTGCTTACGGGAGAGGGTATTTCTTCCACAGTAGTTTGGGGGACAGGGTCTGGTAGACAGTCTTCTGCTTGCCCTCGGAGCCGCTGCCCCCTTTGCTGCTCTGGACGATCTTGGAGCTCTCGATCTTATCGTCCCACGTGCCAGACAGGATGTAGTGGGCCTGCCCTCCACTGTCTGACACCACCCCTGTCACCTGGACAACACACACACACAGATAGAGGAGAGGGGGGTGAGGAAATGTATCAACCCTTATGTAGAAAATAATACAATAAACCTCTATAGTTTATCATAAACAACTATTATGAAAGAATAGTCCATTCAAAAATTATACATTTGCTTGTACTACCCAGCAGGGGGCAGCACACAACAATGTGACAGCCGAGCCTACGAGCTCATCATGCCACAGTCAGGTTTCAGCCAGGGCTAATTAGAGGGTGATGGTGGTAACATGTACCTTGCGTGGGACATCCCTGGAGAAATAGCTGTAGGGGGAGAACTTGAGCTGGCACGTCTCCTTGGTCCTGTGGTTGACTATCTCAATGTCCCCTGACTACCCATTGACAGTGGGAGGGATAGAGAAAGAGAGGGAGAAGCGAGGGCAGAATGGGATGGCAGACAGAATGAAAGGGGAGGAATGGATAGTAGAGAGAATTGCTGGTAAGCATCAATAGCAATCATGTATATTGCATACATAAACAACTGATGAGTCATCATCAGAGTTCAGAAGAACAGAAAGAACCACTAACATCTCAACATTCCACAGCTGCATCAGAACAGTGTCTGTACCATAGAGATCTTATTAAATTACAGCCATATTGGTCAAGGAGAAATCCAAACCAGTCTAATTGGAAGGAATGGCAGTAGAGGCATAATCCTGACTTTACTAATGCAGGAAAATAAAAGGCATGTGATATCTCAGAAATTGTGTTATAGAATTATTGTCAATCTAAAATAATATAGAATTATAAATCAAATTTACACAGGTTTTATACACATGTTTCAAATGTGCTATTGTATGATACAATGTCAGTACTTGTCTAAGTCCTATCACCAACGGAGTTCAGCCAGTGTATGGCTGTGGATTTATTGGGTTGTTTGAATGGAAGCTAACAAACACAGTGAAGATACATTCTTCAAATTCATTCTTTTACACAATATCTTATCACAGCACTGGGAAACCATGGTTGCCCATCTCCCTGACCAAAATGGCTGACCTTTATTCCATCGAAAAGGTTCATGTCCATTCTAGTGTTCTAATTCCTGATTCTATGGTCTGTACATTCAGTCAGCCTCAGTTATATCATTGGATTCTAGCATGAAGCTCTATATAATTGACACTAAGTTGTGCTATAGGGACTGATAATGAGAAGCTGTTTGTGAGTGTGCCATATTCTACCATATGATAGAGTTTATTCCCTGGCCCCCGTCTCCCTCCTCTTCCTCCAGTGAGGGACTGGTATGGTTTTTGGCACTAGCACTACACAGCCGATTCAAATAACCAACTCATCATCAAGCCTGGATGATTTGAATCAGCGGTGTGGTGCTACGGCAAACACCAAAACGTGCATCCAGGGGGGCACCAGGACAGAGTTTGGGAAACTCTGGTATAGAGTACAGAGTAGTTCTACAGACAGACAGACAGTTACAGACTGTAATTGGGTCATCTCAGAGAGAGGGGAGGGCGTTACTCGAGATGAAAGGGGAAGAAACCCCTAGAGACCACAGGCAGGCTTATTCATGTGCTATGCTGTTCTGTTCTGATTGAACTCTGCCTCCACACAACACTCATTCCAGTGGCCTGGATTACATTACAGAGATAAAGAGACAGACACCTCTAACACACTGAGGGACTAAGTAGACCCCATGAAGTAGTTAGTAGACACACCTGGTCAATCCACAGCTTGCCCACGATGATGTTGTGCACGGTGGAGATTACCTTCCTCCACACATAGTGGTTCTCACTGGAGTGGAACTGCAGGTGAATGGCACCTGCAGAAGAGGGGGAAGGGAGAAAAAAGGAGGGAACATTGAGATATAATTGACAGATTGAGTGGTGGGGATGAAATGCAGTCACAGAAAGAGTGACAACAAAAATGAAATCGATATCTTTGCGTTCTCTCTTAGTGTTAGTACCAATGCATTACAGTGTAACAAGGCAACATTGGTTGTGGTTGATATTCTGTGGTTCTTATTTTTGGTCCTTTGTAAACAAGGTCAGTCCTACCTGCAGGGACTTGGCCTGGTAATGCAGGGGAGTAGCTGAGAGGAAGAGGCTGGGACTCTCATTGCACTCACACACTTAGTGCTTTAATCAATCAGATCCGCTTTGGCCAACATCTGCATAGCGGTTGCCATTGGTTGCAAGGAGTCGTATTATCAGAAACCCCTTGCAGTCTTGTTAACAAATCAGACCAGTGGAATGTGAGATGTAATTTACACCTCCATTAGGATGATAGAAACCCTCATGATTTAGTTTCATGATTTTTACATTTGAGAATAATTATTTCTATATAGCCTATTATTTCTAACGCAAGTGGGGCGGCGGGTGTGGCTTCGTGACAACTATCGCAAGAGCAGCTGCTCACCGATTTGACAGCTCTTTCAACAATGCCAGAACATCCACTATGAAAGTGTGGGCTATCGTCAGTTAACGCTTGATCTGATTGAATCGAGGCCTTATACTCTGTTGTCACATATTACTTACTTACATCTCACTAGGCTCACAAACATTCAATATTGTATCTTTATAGTTCAAATGAATCTCATGGCTTCATGTTATGGGAAATCTATCAATCACATCTGTGGGATCTGTTCATCTCTAATTTATCAGGGTCTTAGAGACCCTAGCCCATCTCAGTAGAACACATCCCCCCTATACATCCACTCAATTAGTATTTGGTAACATTGCCTTTAAATTGTTTAACCTGGGTCAAACATTTCAGGTAGCCTTCCACAAGCTTCCCACAATAAGTTGGGTGAATTTTAGCCCATTCCTCCTGACAGAGCTGGTGTAACTGAGTAAGGTTTGTAGGCCTCCTTGCTCGCACACGTTTTTTCAGTTCTGCCCACAAATTCTCTATAGAATTGAGGTCAGGGCTTTGTGATGGCCACTCCAATACCTTGACTTTGCTGTCCTTAAGCTTTTTTGCCACAACTTTGGAAGTATGCTTGGGGTCATTGTCCATTTGGAAGACCCATTTGCGACCAAGCTTTAACTTCCTGACTGATGTCTTGAGATCTTGCTTCAATATATCCACATCATTTTCAATTCCTCATGATGCCATCTATTTTGTGAAGTGCACCAGTCCCTCCTGTAGCAAAGCACCCCCACAACATGATGCTGCCACCCCCATGCTTCACGGTTGGGATGGTGTTCTTCAGCTTGCAAGCCTCCTCCTTTTTTCTACAAACATAACAATGGTCATTATGGCCAAACAGTTCAATGTTTGTTTCATCAGACCAGAGGACATTTCTCTAAAAAGTACGATCTTTGTCCCCATGTGCAGTTGCAAACCATAGTCTGGCTATTTTATGGCAGTTTGGAGCAGTGACTTCTTCCTTGCTGAGCGGCCTTTTAGGTTATGTCGATATAGGAGTCGTTTTACTGTGGATATAGATACTTTTGTACCTGTTTTCTCCAGCATCTTCACAAGGTCCTTTGCTGTTGTTCTGGGATTGATTTGCACTTTTCGCACCAAAGTACATTCATCTCTAAGAGACAGAACGCGTCTCCTTCCTGAGCAGTATGACGGTTGCGTGGTCCCATGGTGTTTATACTTGCGTACTATTGTTTGTACAGATGAACGTGGTACCTTCAGGCGTTTGGAAATTGTTTCCAAGGATGAACCAGACTTGTGAAGGTCTACAATTTTTTTTCTGAGGTCTTGGCTGATTTCTTTTGATTTTCCCATGATGTCAAGCAAAGAGCCACTGAGTTTGAAGGTAGGCCTGGAAATACATCCACTTGTACACCTCCAATTGACTCAAATGATGTCAATTAGTCTATTAAAAGCTTCTAAAGCCATGACATAATTTTCTGGAATTTTCCAAGCTGTTTAAAGGCACATTCAACTTCTTGTATGTAAACTTCTGACCCACTGGAATTGTGATACAGTGAATTATAAGTAAAATTATCTGTCTGTAAACAATGGTTGGAAAAATTACTTGTGCACAAAGTAGATGTCCTAACCGACTTGCCAAAACTATAGTTTGTTAACAAGAAATGTATGGAGTGGTTGAAAAACAAGTTTTAATGACTCCAACCTAAGTGTCAGTAAACTTCTGACTTCAACTGTATATACATACATACACCATCATGAGACATTTATTTTCATATTGTGGTGACAGCGATCAGTACATGGTGAATATGTATTCAGCAAACGTACCCAGAGGCATTATGGAGAGGTATTTGCCACGGAACTTGCTGGATATGGTGATTTGCTGCCAGAGGGTCCAGCCTCGCTGAGAAATCACATGGTGAGCTGCTGCTGGGGGGTGATGGCTCACCTACAGAGTGGGGGTGAGGGGAAAAGGTTATTTACACATTCAAAGGAAGATCACTGCTCTGGCTTCTAGTATGTCAATGATTGGAACTGTTGTGTATAATGGCTTATATCTACAGCAGGGGTACAAAATGGCAGTGTCGTCTGCAAATACATGGAGTATTTTTTGGTGTTTTTGTATGCGTTTGTCTCAGCGTCATATTGTACTGTATCTCTGTGTGTGTACCTGCTCACACAGCGAGCGGTAGCCCAAGTCGTCCAGCCGGTCCAGCTCGTAGGTCTCCCCCAGCAGGGGGTTGAAGGGCTTGGCCGTGCGGTGGACGGTGGTGGAGTAGGAGGACACAGAGAAGGCTGCCACCAGACACAGCTGCTCCAGGGAGCTCTCGCAGCGCGCCGCCTTGTCCAGCAGCTCATGGTACTCCAGGTCCTCTGTCAGCCGCTGCAGCATGGACAGAGGCTCGTTGAAGTTCACCTGCAGGGGAGGGACAGACAAGACAGAGAGACAGTCAGATTTCTATGGTTACAAGAGTTGTCATTGACCTGCACATTTGAGGCAAGTCCCAAATGGCCCACTATTGGGATGCCGCTCTCTCCACCTCTCAAACACTCACACCCAGGCTCATTCTACTATATGCACACAAGCACGCCACACACACTCACAGGCATGGGGATCTTGGAGAGCTCCTTGCCGATGCAGTTCTTCATGATGCTCCACAGGTTGAGGGAGTAGTTGGGCTTGTCTGGGATGCGGCTCCGCCTCCTTCGGAGGGGCTGCAGCTCCTTCCCGGAATCCTTACAGCTAGGAGACACCTGAGGGAGAGAGTGATAGAGAGAGAGAGGGAGGGAGAGAGAAAGATAGAGAGAGATGGGAAGGAGTGACTGAGACATACGTCTACCTTTAGATTTGTTAACATCATAGAAAGCTGTGAAGAGACCTCTAACTTAACTATGGACAGCTTGTCAGTGACAGTAAGTCACCATTTGTAGAGTGGCACAGAGAGAAAAGAGGGAATAAGAGAGGAGAACGAGAGAGAGAGGGAATCGGGAGAGCAGATGTCTAACTGGTAATTAGGATCCAGAGAAATGACAGAGAGAGAAAGAGAGAGCAGCTGTGCATCTCCAGCACTGCAGAGGGAACAGGCCACAGGGAGTACACACACAAAGAGAACCTGTGAGTGTGTTCATTTGTGTGGTAGAAGCATGCAAGTGTGTGTGTGTGTGTGTGTGTGTGTGTGTGTGTGTGTGTGTGTGTGTGTGTGTGTGTGTGTGTGTGTGTGTGTGTGTGTGTGTGTGTGTGTGTGTGTGTGTGTGTGTGTGTGTGTGTGTGTGTGTGTGTGTGTGTGTGTGTGTATAAAAACACATGCCCAAGTTATAGTTTGTGATATGCAAATTTCCTTAACAGGATACTAGAAAACAGCAACTGGAAACAGGCTAAACATAACACAAAGAGCTTCACAAAAAGTGACGAGGGTGAAACTACAGTGAGGTGGTGAAAAAGCCTAGTGTGTCGACAGGCAGGTGGATTATTACTGAGAGCTGTTTGTAGGAGACACACTCACATTGTCCTGGTTCCAATCATTGGAATGGCCTCCACTCGCTCCACACAGGTTACTCTGAGAACACCTGGAAGAGGAACATCATCTTAACAACAACAGACACACACACGCACACACACACACACACGTGCACGCACGCTTGCACACAAACACACCCACACACTGAAGACACACAAAATAACCAAAACGGACGGAAGAAGGCAGGCACACAGACACAGATGGATGGCTCTATTCAGCAGTGATCGTTCTCTGAGCTGTTCTGTTAGTGGTGGATAGATGTGTCTGAGCTGGAGAGGAGCAGAGTATGTATCTGGAAAATAGAAACACTATTTTCTTCACAGGGAAAGAGTCCTGCGAGACAGAAGGTGTTGAAGTAAAATAGCGCAGAAACACGACAGCAAAAAAACAACTAATTCAAATGCAGCAACAAAGTTCTAAAACTGAGCCACATATTTTGGAGGTGAAAGAATGAATCCAAAACAGAGAAGGGGCTGGGCTTCTGTGACTGGTTAATTCCCTGGTAGAGGAGCAGTAAGAGGCATGAGCTATCTTTTATCATAGAGAGGACAACATCTTGAGCTGTTAATGGTGCCAGAGCCATTACAGGACAGATAGACACTCATTAAAAACAGACCGAGGATGCTCGCAGTCGCAGACAGACAACACTGCCACCGTACAAGCAAGTGTGTGTTTGTGTGTGTCTGCTGTTTATGTGCATGTGTGTGAGTGAGTGAGTGAGTGAGTGAGTGTGAGAGAAAGATTATGAGCACAGAGGGGAGAATGTTATTACGTTTTAGCACTGGTGGTTTATTGAGCCGCTGATGGAGGGAATGAGTCTTACACAGGCAATATGAGGTGTACTATATGGCTCTGGGCTTGACAGATGCTCTGGTGCAAACACTACGGAACCCATCAACAAGGCACAACCAAGTCATCACATCTTTGTATTTATCACAGTCTATTCACACTGAATCAGTCTAAAGACAAACTAATACCAGACTAAACATCCATGATCCATTTAGGTGGATGTGAAGAGCAGAGGGCGGCCAGGCAGGGACTTTACTGTACAGGCCATAGGGTGAGACTGACTGACTGACCTGTGCTGTGTTTTCTCAGTGGCGGTTACGGTGATAAAGGCAGGGGAGTCCTCCATGGCGTCAAAGTATTCCGTATCCTCATCTTCATCACTCGCCTCCCCTTTCTGAGGCCTCTCACTCCCTCCTGAGGGAGAGAATACACAAACAAACAAGCACGCACAAACATACACACACAGTAAGGTATTGTGTGTAACGCACACCCTGCTCTATACTGGTGCGGCAGTAATCACATGATTTGTGGAGGGGAAGGTACAGTAGGTTACAGTAGCTAATCAACAAACCATGGAGATTAATTATGGATAATTGGCTTTAATAGGTAATGTCCCTGCAGGCTAACGAAGTACTGAACTCAATTCCTGACGAGATGGGAGGGAAAACTCCAACTTCAATACAACTTCTGACGGACAAATAATACTTCTATATCCATCCATTTCTGTGTGATACACGGCTACTCTGATACACTAGAATGGCTATCACGATGGAGAGGTGATTATGCCCATTTCAATACTATTAGTAACATGCTACTTCACTACTCATAAGAAATGTATCTTCTAGTCTATTCCAGTCTAATCCTTAATTTCATAGACAATCGAATTCAAAACCATCTGACATGGCTTGCATGTCCTATTTCCACAAATTCTCAGAGGCCTGTTAGTCTAAAGCCCTAAGGACCATGGACTAGGAGGCCTGGCTAAGGGGCCTTACCCTTCTTGGTGGTGGGGGAGCTGGGTGTGTTGACGGAGAGTGTGGGGGCCTCTCTCCAGGCTCTCTCCAGACTGTTGTGTTGCTTGGCTAGCTGCTCTATGGTCTCCTCCAGGTGAATACGCTGCTCTCTCTCATACTGCAGCGCCCGCTGCCATCTCCTACTGTGGGTCTCCGCTAGGTCCAGGAAGTCGCGACACGCCTATAATTACAAAACACAACATACAAACGCATGACGTCAGACATGATAAGAAGGACGAGAGACATGTCAATATGCACACGGATATTTCTTAGTCTAGTCCTTGTGAATTTGTAGATGTTAAAGGGCTCCTAGGCCTTTCTTGATTGGTTGAAGGAAATCAGTTTTCCAACCGAGTTGATCGTTGTGTTATCATTCTAGTCAAGGTTAACGGAAATATTTACACCACTGTTGATTAGCACCATTATCAACATCTTGACCATTAGTTATATTGGCATGCCTTGTAGCTCCCTCCAGTAACCACGAGCACAACCGTTCCTTGATTTTAACTGGCGGCTTTATTCTGTAGTTTTAGTCAGAATGATCACCTCCGTGAGAACTATAAAGTAAATTAAAATAGGGTTAAACACACTCTTACAACCTTCTTATGTTACGAGTGACTTATTAGCTTGGTATAACTCTAAAGTACTTACATACATAGACAGTTAGCCGGAGCTATAACAGTATCAGATTAAACACATGAAGAAAGGAAAAATACCTCATTGGCTGCTTATTACAGAAGGGAGGAAATCAAAAACTTCACACTTATTATTCCTGGCACGAATTCACGCTTCATCCTTAATTATTATAACGTTACCATCCTAAAATACACACTTCTATAAGAACTACACCCGAAGACATGACATACACACTTCAACCTTTACGAACTACACCCGAAGACATGACATACACACTTCAACCTTTACGAACTACACCCGAAGACATGACATACACACTTCAACCTTTACGAACTACACCCGAAGACATGACATACACACTTCAACCTTTACGAACTACACCCGAAGACATGACATACACACTTCAACCTTTACGAACTACACCCGAAGACATGACATACACACTTCAACCTTTACGAACTACACCCGAAGACATGACATACACACTTCAACCTTTACGAACTACACCCGAAGACATGACATACACACTTCAACCTTTACGAACTACACCCGAAGACATGAAAACTTAGCTAACACAGCGCGTGATTGGCTTCACTCCAAAAGGTGTGTTGCTACGATAATAATCCCCGTTACAACAGTTCTCAGCCACGTAGTTCCGCTTGTCTTATCATTTCCCCTGCATAGCGAACACGTAAACAATTCAAACAAAAAAAACTATGACATAGACTTACAGGTTAATCGTCAGTTCCATGCCTCTCTCATGCTGTATGCATATTAAGTCAAAAAAGGCATTCTGAGTTACGACTGCATTCTTGGCAAAACGGAGAGGTTACTCTAGATCAAAGACACAAGTAGAGTCCGTCAGCGTTCGTATCCCTCTACATCGTGTGTCAGACCATGGAATGTGTTGCGAGGTCATTGACCTGAAACCGCAGGAAATGGAACACACATTGTGATAAGCAGACTGTGGGGCAGAAACACACATCAGCAAAAACATCAGTCCTGCAGGCTACCACTGCTTCCCCAATTAGGTATCAGAGTGAATGGTCAAACAACTAGCCGAAACAGTATAACATGACAAACCTGTCTATATCCATCCATGGACTTCCTAGTCCGGAAATCTACACAGCCACGGAGTGCTCTGATCCTGTGAGCACATTGTTATGCAGTCAGTGCAGCATCCTGTTCAACATCCAGCCATTAAAAACCTATTTGGTCCCGGTGCCACAGGATAGCTGAAACCACTTGGCCATGGCTCTGGCTGTGGTGTGTAGCTGAGGGCCATGTGTGTCACAGAGCACAGATAATCTGTGTCTTCTCAGATCAGTGGGTTGCACAGATAGGACATATCGCCCTCAGACAGACGGAACAGGGACATGGCAGGGTCCTATATATCCCCCACACTAAGCCAGCAGCTCAAAATAATTGGATATTTTAATATTGAAGATCTTTGTTGAAACACACACTAACCATGTACAGTAGGATCTTAATTTGACCTGTTTCTCATAGCAGGAAAATAATCCTGCAGCAACATAGTTTAACCAATTGACATGTTATAAGTTTAGTCTTCTCACAGTACAGGCCATCACATGAATAAATCAGAGAGCTGCACGCTAGCCTAACTGACAAGTAAACAACCATCTACGCTGATGACCTGACACCAAAACCAAAAGTCTAAACTAACATCCCAAAGTGTTTCAGTCATTTCACAATTCACACCAATTCAAATGAACAGCAGTGTTATTGTAGCTAAATCATAGCCTTACTCACAGATAATATATATATATTCTCTTACCTTCAGAAGTCAAATAGTAAGTGTCCTGATTGCAGAGGTTTGACTTCTCACACTGAAAGTGCATCATGTGACAGAGCTACTCACTTCCTTCTGCTCCTCAGGCACATACACAATTAAATATCAACTTAAATCCAACTTTGGTTCCACTTTTTTTCTGCTGAATCCATCCTTTCAACTCAGACTGCTGCTCGTGACTTCCGGTGGGGGAAATATCATCATGTCTGAACTCAGTGGATATCACATAATGATTCAACATGCAAATCAAGCAGATTTGACAGCTGTTGGAGTTTAAATAAATGTTCTGGTTCAATTTACAGTGTGTGCATGGTTGGGCAAGTGTGACAATTCTGTCAAGGTTTCTTATGGCTTGAGTGCATTAAATGGAAAGGGGCCACCCACTCCAATCAGGGTGAGATCCGCATCCCTCCAAATCAAGGTGAGATCTGCATCCCTCCAAATCAAGGTGAGATCCGCATCCTTCCAGTCAGGGTGAGATCCGCATCCTTCCAGTCAGGGTGAGATCCGCATCGTTCCAGTCAGGGTGAGATCCGCATCCCTCCAAATCAAGGTGAGATCTGCATCCCTCCAAATCAAGGTGAGATCCGCATCGTTCCAGTCAGGGTGAGATCCGCATCCTTCCAGTCAGGGTGAGATCCGCATCGTTCCAGTCAGGGTGAGATCCGCATCCCTCCAAATCAAGGTGAGATCTGCATCCCTCCAAGTCAGGGTGAGATCCGCATCGTTCCAAGTCAGGGTGAGATCCGCATCCCTCCACGTCAGGGTGAGATCCGCATCCCTCCACGTCAGGGTGAGATCCGCATCCCTCCACGTCAGGGTGAGATCCGCATCCCTCCAAGTCAGGGTGAGATCCGCATCCCTCCACGTCAGGGTGAGATCCGCATCCCTCCACGTCAGGGTGAGATCCGCATCCCTCCACGTCAGGGTGAGATCCGCATCCCTCCACGTCAGGGTGAGATCCGCATCCCTCCAAGTCAGGGTGAGATCCGCATCCCTCCAAGTCAGGGTGAGATCCGCATCCCTCCAAGTCAGGGTGAGATCCTCATCCCTCCAAGTCAGGGTGAGATCCGCATCCCTCCAAGTCAGGCTGAGATCCGCATCCCTCCAAGTCAGGGTGAGATCCGCATCCCTCCAAGTCAGGGTGAGATCCGCATCCCTCCAAGTCAGGGTGAGATCCGCATCCCTCCAAGTCAGGGTGAGATCCGCATCCCTCCAAGTCAGGGTGAGATCCGCATCCCTCCAAGTCAGGGTGAGATCCGCATCCCTCCAAGTCAGGGTGAGATCCGCATCCCTCCAAGTCAGGGTGAGATCCTCATCCCTCCAAGTCAGGGTGAGATCCGCATCCCTCCAAGTCAGGCTGAGATCCGCATCCCTCCAAGTCAGGCTGAGATCCGCATCCCTCCAAGTCAGGGTGAGATCCCCCCGCCCCCCCTCCTACCACCAGTTGGTGTAAACTGAGATCAAGAGCAGTGGTTGTGGTGACATATCAAATACATCACAAACCGAACGAACCACAACCTACTGTAGTTATCAGCAAATAGCCTACTTATCTACCCCCCCATTTCCTCTACTTACACAAAACCATTCAAAAAAACTACTACAAGGAAATTTCAGAAGTAGCAGTTTTCCACCCACTCCCTCATCGGCCTCCCTCATCGGCCTCCCTCATCGGCCTCCCTCATCGGCCTCCCTCATCGGCCTCCATCGGCCTCCCTCATCGGCCTCCCTCATCGGCCTCCCTCATCGGCCTCCCTCATCGGCCTCCCTCATCGGCCTCCCTCATCGGCGCCTCCAGTTTGACCAGCTCTAACAGTGGTTTAATGAGATAGGAAATCCAACGGGGTATGTTTTATTGCCTGTCCAGTAACTTTCAGTTCCCACTCCAATTAATCAACACAGAAATGAACTGCATGCAGAAACACAAGGCCTTTAGAGGGAAGACAGCTAAATCTATGATAAAAGTGTAGACTTCTCCACACAAACGTAGAACACTCTAAATGAGGCTGAACTTTCTACAAAGCTTCAGCTGAGCAAACACAACCCATAATTTCCTCACAGTATCAGTTCAGGCCATGTTTAAAAAGGTCAAGTACATGTGCCCTGGATACACTATCCCACCTGCTTGTGACCCATGTTATGGGAACATTCCCCATGTGTCAGAAACACATTACCACAGAAATAACTGTCTGTGTCCCAGACAAAACAAAGCTATCTATTGTCAAACATACAAAAAAACATCAAACACATCAAAGCCAAGCAGCATAGTATAAGAGAGACACACAAACCTTGTCTGATTGTCTGTGTAGCGTCTGGCCCCTGTAAGAGTCTGTTTTGTGGAGGCAGAGGGGGCTCTGGCATTCGTCTCTGGGCTCACGTCCCTGGGCTGGGAGGGTCTAGGGAGGTCTGGGGAGGGGGCAAGACTATTCCTGTCCCCCCCCCCCAGCCCAGATCCGGTATCACTCCTTCAGCACCGACCTCTCCTTTCCTCTGCCCTCTAGTCCACTATAATACCACATGGCCTATGGAAATGACTCTCTGTGGTCATGGTAACCATAGCAATAGAGCAGCTACTGTAGTTCCGATGCTAACAACCCCACCGCACATATCTAACATACTGTAACTGGATGGGTGGCATGATACGTCACTGCTAGAAAGAGGTAACACCTAAGAAGACCTTCCCTTTGTCGTCACATTTGCAAGAGCATTTGAGAATCTAAAGCACATCACTACAGTAAATACACAAATCAAAATCTGCTGACCTGTGTCATTAATGTCACATCTACTGTATCATACCATAGCACTGAGAATGATGGTCACTCTACACAGTACCCATTGCCATGTAAAAGGCTTCTACACATACAGTGCATTCGGAAAGTATTCAGACTGGATTAAATGGATTAAAGTGTTCCCCCCTTCTTCAATCTACACACAATACCCCATAATGACAAAGCAAAAACAGCTTTAATTTTTTTCTCCAAATTAAATAAAAAATAAACTGAAATATGACATTTACATAAGTATTCAGATCATTTAGTCAGAACTTTGTTGAAGCACCTTTGGCCGCGATTACAGCCTCGAATCTTCTAGGTATGATGCTACAAGCTTGGCACACCTGTATTTGGGGAGTTTCTCCCATTCTTCTCTGCAGATCCTCTCAAGCGCTGTCAGATTGGATGGGGAGCATCGTTGCACAGCTATTTTCAGGTCTCTCCAGAGATGTTCGACCGGGCTCTGACTGGGCCACTCAAGGACATTCAGAGACTTGTCCCGAAGCCACTCCTGCGTTGTCTTGGCTGTGTGCTTAGGTTCGTTGTCCCTTTGGAAGGTGAACCTTTACCCCAGTCTGAGGTCCTGAGCGCTCTGGAGCAGGTTTTTATCAAGGACCTCTCTGTACTTTGCTCTGTTCATCTTTCCCTCGATTCTGACTAGTCTCGCAGTCCCCGCCACTGAAAAACATCCCCACAGCATGATGCTGCCACAACCATGCTTCACCGTAAGGATGATGCTAGGTTTCCTCCAGACGTGACACTTGGCATTCAGGCCAAAGAGTTTAATCTTGGTTTCATCAGATCAGAGAATCTTGTTTCTCATGGTCTGAGTCCTTTAGGTGCCTCTTGGCAAATTCCAAGCTGGCTGTCATGTGCGTTTTACTGAGGAGTGGCTTCCGTCTGGCCACTCTACCATAAAGGCCTAATTGGTGGAGTGCTGTAGTGATGGTTGTCCTTCTGGAAGGTTCTCTCATCTCCACAGAGGAACTCTGGAGCTCTGTCAGAGTGACCATCGGGTTCTTGGTCACCTCCCTGACCAAGGCCCTTCTCCCCCGATTGCTCAGTTTGGCCAGGCGGCCAGCTCTAGGAAGAGTCTTGGTGGTTCCAAACTTCTTCCAATTAAGAACGATGGAGGCCACTGTGTTCTTGGGGACCTTCAATGCTGCAGAAATGTTTTGCTACCCTTCCCCAGATCTGTGCCTTGACACAATCCTGTCTCGGAGCTCTACGGACAATTCCTTTAATCTCATGGCTTGGTTTTTGCTCTGACATGCACTGTCACCTGTGGGATCTTATATCTACAGGTATGTGCCTTTCCAAATCATGTCCAATCAATTTAATTTACCACAGGCGAACTCCAATCAAGTTGTAGAATCATCTCAAGGATGATCAATGGAAACAGGACGCACCTGAGCTTAATTTTGAGTCTCATAGAAAAGGGTCTGAATAATTACGTAAATAAGGCATCTGTTTTTTGTTTTTATACATTTGCACAATATTTTTTATCCTGTTTTCGTTTTGTCATTAAAGGATAGTGTGTAGATTGATGAGAAAAATATTAATTTAATCACTTTTAGAATAAGGCTGTAACGTAACAACATTTGGAAAACTTCAAGAGGTCTGAATACTTTCCGAACCCACTGTATATCTAACATACAGCCAACCCAACTGCCTATGGACGGTTGTGGAAAGAATCTGCCCGGTGTGCAGTCTCAGTTGATCGCCGCTGGACATAGACCAACTTCTATATTTGAATAGGGACCTGAGTTGGGAGAAAAAAACGACCTAACGTATCATCCGTAGTTAGTTAGCTTTATTTGGATAGATGTGTAGAAGCCTTAAGTCTCACTACTCACATTGATCATAGCATTCGAGGTGATGCGGAAGAGGGTGGCTCGTTCATTGACGCCCTTGATCTTCTCTCCTCCCTCCACTGGGACTCTCAGCGCCTCAAGTTCACTCAGAGAGCGCTGCAGGGCCGCCCCATGCTTGGCGATTAGGTCGTTACACGTGCTGAGGTCATCAAGCTTGCTGATCAGGGTCTTCAGAGTGCCCTGGATCCCCTCACTGCGGTCCGACTGGGTCGTGGGCTCCTCGTCCCCTGAGTCATCTGCAGAAAAAAGATCAGAGTTCAGATAAGAGGAGACTTTAAATAAAGGAGGGAAATCAAGGATGCAGGGTCCTCACCACAGACACGGAAAACTAAATCAAACATTAGAAAGACATTAGCACTTCTTAACGCTATTTGGAGTAAATTCCCATAAAATGTTAACTCCATATTCTAAGCCCAATACCCAGTGGCTGCATGAACTCATGCATCCATCTCCCTTTATTGATTGCTCTCTAAGAAATGAGTTGGTTTCCCAAGTTAGAGCAATCGATAATCTCACCATTCAATGACCCACTCACTAGACATGTAAAATGGAGGACACTGCAGTAGGCTCACCAGCAGCAGAGTCAGTGTAAAATTCATACAGAGGCAGCCAACAGATGACCCTAAATATATTATTGGAGTTCCTAATGAGCCAAATCTATGGTCGACGGATTGCTTTGCTTCATTACAGATTCATCACATTCCAAGAGAATGTGTGTATCTAAAATACACAGGGTCATTTATGACTTAGCTATGAAGAGATTCAGAGACACTATGAAAATATACATTAAATAGTCATTACTGCCACGGATAAAATGTGTGTTGGAATTGCTCTGCTCTTTGGCTGGATTTTACAGCTGGTTTTCACTTACTAACACAAACACACACACACACAAACATCTCTCTCTTAATGGCCCCTTTCCGGAGACAGATACTGGTGAAACCCTCGGAAGCAGAACAAATGTATTTAAGCCGAGTCAGGCCATTTACATGAGGCAGTCTTCCATTCCCTCAGTGGGCCCCTGCTCTGCTGCAGTGGTGACTGCAGGGCAGTGTGTCCGCAGTGGAGAGGTTACTCGGGACCACTCTGAACATACAGTAGGAGAACAGTGTGTCAGCCTCTGTCCAAACATTACATAGACTCTTACTGGGAACAGAAATACCCCCCAGGTCAGGCACAGAACCAGATATAGCCCACATCCAAGCATTATGGCACATCCCCTGGAATCTGAGGGATTTCACATTGCAATGACCCTGGTGGTGGTCATACGAACATCAATGGTCAGTTTAATTAAGAGACCTCCCACACAACATACTATATGACCTGATCAGAGACAGGTGTGTTAGTCTGTTAGAGAGCAACCACATCTTGACAATGCGTTTCCACAAACAAAAACCCTTTAAATGTCAGGGCAGAACACATGATTTATTGAGGCAAATCAGGAAAACTCTGACATTTGTTCTGTAGTCCAGAAGTGGCATGGGTCAAACTGATTCTCCACCATTTTCTCAACCCAAGATGCACAAAGTGACAGTGTATTTGTTGTATAATACAAGTGGATCTTACTGTTATGGAAATTGGTTTGAAGATGATACACACTATTATAAGGGTAACATAACGCACCGGTAACAGAGAGACGTATGTGTGCACGGTACGGTGGCAGTGGGTGCATACACATTCGTGTGTTTGAGTTGCAAGCTATACACAGAGTGTACAAAACATTTTTTTAAATAATGATTTATTACAAAAAACACAAGGAGGGGGTAACATTAAAGTATTAGAACATGATGCTGTAGTGTTTGTCCTTCAAAACACTATCAAACATGTATCAGTCTTTCTGCAACAGAGCCATCCTTATGTGTGAGGGTGCGTGTGCATGATAGTGATATAAAATATGTCATAGTTTCCTTTTTCATGATCACAATCTTGTGAAACCCGAACCCTCCAAGATCCCCCCACAGTTCCCCAATAGCTGTCCCTCAACCATTCCAGACGCCTCCCACAGTCCCCCCAGAAGCAAAATGTTTGAATCCATTCCCCACCCCCAAGAACCCCCCAATAGACCAACAACCAAGAGAATGAAATAAAGAGACAAAAGGAAAAGACAGAAGTGTACAAAACATTAAGAACACCTGCTCTTTCCATGACAGACTGACCAGGTGAATCCAGGTGAAAGCTATGATCCCTTATTGATGTCACTTGTTAAATCCACTTCAATCAGAGTCAAGGTTAGAACACAGGTTAAAGAAGGATTTGTAAGCCTTTAGACAATTGAGATATGGATTGTGTATGCCTGTCATTCAGAAGGTGAATGGGCAAGACAAAATATTTAAGTGCCTTTGAACGGGATAAGATAGTAGATGCCAAGCAAACCAGTTTGAGTCAAGAACTGCAAAGATGCTGAGTTTTTCAAGCTCAACAGTTTTCCGTGTGTATCAAGAATGGTCCATCACCCAAAGGACATCCAGACAACTTGACACAACTGTGGGAAGCATTGCAGTCAACATGGGCCAGCATCCCTGTGGGACGCCTTCGACATCTTGTAGGGTACACGCCCCGACAAATTTAGGCTGTTCTGAGGCAAAAGGGGGGCGAAGGGGTGTAAATCAATATTAGGAAGGTGTTCTTAATGTTTTGTACACTCAGTGTATATAGGAAGTAAAATGAATATTTTCACGAGTGCAACAGCAGACATGACTTATTGTACTAAGTTAAATAAAGGAGGTGAGGTATCATCATTCTCAACACTAGAGTGTTGGACGCTGGAGCCTTAGAAACATGCCTGTACTGCTCTGGCAGGTTATTGAGTAGATGGGAGGGTCTTTCACATTTTCTAAAGGAATGTAGCTTCTCTTGAGGAGTGGGAGGTTATTAATTTAGCCTAGAATCTATCTAGAAGGATCAGGAAACTCACCATCACCCCAGGTTAGAGGACAAACTCTCTCTGAAGAATGACAGTTACATTCAGATCATTTTCATTTTCAGCTCTTCTTCGACCACCTTCATCCTCTTCACTTTCCATCTACTCTCGCATAGCTCTGTTGTATTCTTTCTTGCCTATTCCTGCATATACATCTCTGTCTGCCAGTCCTCTTCTGTTATTCCTCTCCTCCTCCTGATCTTCATCTGTTATATCAGGGAGTAATCCTGCACAGCCTAGGCCTAGGGTGGTGATTAGAATGTTCCAAGCATGTCACTTGAATGTGAAAGTGTCAGTTTAGCAGCTAGCAAAGGAAGCTGTCATAGAGGCCGTTCTACTTCCACATTCCCACTAGCAACAAGCCAGCTCTCTCTCTGACTTCACAGAGGAAGAGACTAACACTACTGACAAACACATTTACAACATGTACGCCTACATTGGTGATGATAAAATCCATCACATGCTGCACACACTAGTGACAAAAAAGTCTGAAAGGCACTACTACCCGTTTCAATTTCTACACAGGCATAACCGAGTCATAAAGACAGCAGCACCAGGAGCAGTGAGAACCAGGCAGTGGAGTGTATTAAAGTGACTCATTCCCAGTCCCAGGCTCGTGGGCTGTATGTCTGCGGACAGTCTAGAGCCTTGGCAATTACTCCACAATCTGACCTGGCAGAATGACATGCTACCAACAGACAGTTGCTCATCAAATAACAACAAGACATCAACAGGCATTCATGATAAACCAAGACCAAATATGACCCAGAGAGCCAGGGACAAGTCACACAATCGACTACAAAAATAACTAATCTCCTAACTGTTTAGTAGTGCTAAAGAGACTGAACAATGACAGCACAAGATGTCTCTCTTTGTGCTAATCAAATGTCCTCCAGTAATCCATAAAGAGGGGGGAAACAACCCTCCTATTTGAAAGGGGAGACGTCCTGGAAGAGGGAGGAGAGAAAAGAGAGGAGGGCGAGAGAGGTAAAACAACACAAGAAAGGGAAGATGAGGGCACTCACCATGTTTGCACCCTTGGGCCTCCATCTTCACCCAGTGGGTGGTGACCAGTAAGCAAGCACAACCAGCATAGACAGCCAGAGACTGACAGCTCTGACTAGGTGATGTAATGCGTGAGCGTGCTGAACGGCCACGCTGTGTGCAGGAGCACAGAGAGACAAAACTGTCCAGCCAGAGGAAAATACAAAAGCAGGCAGAGCTTCCGTAGACAGTCCAGCCCTGCACCAACAGAGATGGGAGCCCAGAATGACCCTCCCCATGACCATCTCACAGACCTGGAATTGAATTATAATTAGAGCAGTTAGGCTCAGTTAGTGCAGGAGGCACCACAGAGAGAGAGGGGGAACAGTAGGACTGTTTGGCGAGGCACGGAGTGACTCACTGCCTACTATAGGATGTATACTAACTAGTAGTGGCCAATAGGATACATTAGGGTAGAGCAGAGACATATAGAGGAGAGGAAGCATGGCAGAGGCATCCCCCAGGATCATTAATATAGCCTCCAGAACCCAACTCTGCAAACCAAGAGGGGCTGCCCTATGCAACTCAACCCTCCAACACCATCCAATCCGCCTCTCTTTATGTAGCAGCAAGGTATGCCTTGGCACTTGGCATGGCTGCCACTACAGCAATGCCGCTCATCCTGATCTACAGTGTTCAAGTCATCCACATTCAGTTAACTGCCAAAATAATAGAAACACTTCAGTAAATAGGGATACAAAGTATATTGAAAGCAAGTGCTTCCCCACAGGTGTGGTTCCTGAGTTAATTAAGCAATTAACATCCCATCATGCTTGGGGTTATGTATAAAATGCTGGGTAGGCCATTATTTTGGCTACAATGCCCCCATCCATAGAGCACAAGTGCTCACTGAATGGTTTGGTCACTGAATGGTTTGATGAGCATGAAAACAATGTAAACCATATGCCATGGCCGTCTCAGGCACCAGATCTCAACCCAATTAAACACTTATGGGAGATTCTGGAGCGATGCCTGAGACAGCATTTTCCACAACCATTAACAAAACACCAAATTATGGAATTTCTCGTGGAAGAATCCCTCCAATGAGTTCCAGACACTTGTAGAATCGATGCCAAGGTCCATTGAAGCTGTGCAGGTGGTTTGTGGTGCCCAACGCCCTATTAAGAGACTTTATGTCGGTGTTTCCTTTATTTTGGCAATTACATACTGAAATTACAGCTGCGCGAAGCAGGCAGGGTAACGTCAGGACATCCCAAGATGAGAGGCCTAAGTGGGGCTGTAGGGAAGGAATAAATAGACCAGCAGGCAGGAACAGGATATGGCCAGGGTATGATCAGACTGGGCTTAAACCGTTTATGAGGAGAAAATAAATGTATTAAGTCTGTATTAAGTTTTAACTGTCCATGTTGCTATATAGATATCATTTTAGGCCAGGGCTACCGAAATTGTTGCTTTGCCATGATTGGTTGTAGGTTACTGATAGGCCTCTACTATTGGCTGACATAGCCTATATCACTCACTAAAGGAGGCGATAGAGAATGAGTTTGGGACAGGTGGGTTGAGGCAGGTAAGTTGTAACAGAAGTTTAGAGCAGAGGTAGAGTAAAGGAACTCTGCAGCAAAGCCCTGCTCTCATTATTCACAACTCACTGCCAAGGAGTTCACCAGCCAAGTGATGGCACTTAAAAATAAACAGTCACATGCACCAAGGACTATGTCTATGTGTTTAATGAATAATCTGCTTAGAGCAGGTTGTCTGCATAACTAATTGCCCTTCCAGCACCTCCGGGCCCCCGGCATGCAGTCTCTGAATCCATAACAAAGTCAAACGACCCTACCATCATCAGTACACTCACCTCATAGCTAATGGGGAGGCTGCCTGCTGTGAACAGAAACACTGGTTTCATGGGGTGAAATCACAGAGGGGAGGAGTACTGGTATTCGTTGTCTAATAAGAGCTAGGACATTAGGATGTGTAGAAACTAAAGATGAATGTTTTTAGCTATTTTGAATGTTGCTAAGATGAAAAGCTAAGATGAATGTTTTTAACTATTACACAGAAGGGGACTTAGTTTGGTAGTGAGCCAGAGGTGAAGGAAAGTTGTCATGATGATCATCTATCAAGCATACAGAGGAAATTAAATTAAATATAAAACAAAGGAAGGGCATTTCAAACAACATTAGATTACAGGATATGAGTGGCTGATCAGTGAACCAATCAGAAATACAAGACACATGGCTAGCAGCCCCAGGGTACACAGCGAGTTGTGTGGGGGGCTTAATGGTAATTTTCTGCAGGTAATGAGGAGCTGTGCTGTGATGGTGCAGTGTACTGCTACACTCAGTGTCCATGCTCAGCCCCCCCACCCCTCGGAACGCACAGGACAACGGATGTGTTGGGATGGCTCTTCTTAGCAAGGTCGACGACACAGAGCGAGAGAGTCGATTACCACATGAGTCACGACTCAAGGGCGACGTGTCATCCTCCTCCCCACACCTCAGAGAACACCTATTACACAGAGACCAATAGAAAGCTGAGGCTCCCTCTACTGCTCTGATTTTATGCCTCAATTTCAGCCGATCTGATGTCTATAATCTTCCTGAAAAAAATCCTAGTCATTAGACGTCAAGTAAACCCACAACTAAATGTCCAATAACCTCTACCTTCCACATCCTTCTTAGCATGCAAACTGCTAATTTCACACGTCTGGTCTGACAGAGAGCGAGAAAGAAATAAGAAAGAGAGAGAAAGAGAGAAAACGAGAGAGAGAAAGAGAGAGAGAAAGAGATGGTTGTGTAATTAGGAGAGCAGTGCAGTACTACTAAACTGACAGACCCCGTCTCCAGCTCTTCCTGAGGATGTGCTGTCAGATCAGTGGTTTGGTTCAGGGTACATGGAGATCTGATCTACCCCAGGAGCACGCATGGAGTCATGCAGAAAGCCTGTCTCTGTGTGTTAACACTGACATTAACACACCAAACAGACAGAGGGAAGACGGCTGTACTTTAGTCTCTGGGTAGCCTAGACATAGAATGATGGGATAATGATGAGGTAATAATGAGATAATTATTAACAGTTCATCATAATAAATAACGTGAAGAATCACATCCTCACTGCATAAAACATATAATGGCTAATATGTTTATGAGACACAGTACCAAATACCATTTTAAGTGACCCTAATCAGTAATCAATGCATTGTTTTGCAGAGAACCCATTACAATTAGTGGCAGGAGCGTTGGGTGAGTAACCAAAAGGTCGCTGGTTCGAGCCGACAAGCTGAAAATCTGTCAATGTGCCCTTGAGCAAGGCACTTAACCCTAATTGCTATTGTAAGTCGATCTGGATAAGAGCTTCTGCTAAATGACTAAAATGTAAAATTGTAAATAATCCCACTTCAAAAATCCTATCAGATCCCCTCTCTGCTCAGCTCCATATACAGTATATTCCAAGTACAGACTCAAGCTATTCTACCTCATCCAGCTCAGCTCACATCCCAAACCACACGCACACCTGAGGTTAAAGGAGGCCGTGGATGGAGAAATGGTGCATTGGTAGGTAATGCATAACTACCCATGAAATCTGGAGAGCAGGTTATATTTAGTAGTACCGACGGACTAGTATGTACTTGCGTGTCTGTCTGCTTTTAGAGTAGTCAGATTCATCAAGGAGAAGAGAGACACAGGGAGCTGAGCGAGGGAGTTTGAGAGAGAGCGTTAGAGTGAGTGACTAGATAGGTGAGAGGATAGAGGGGAGAGAGGATAGAGGGGAGAGAGGATAGAGGGGAGAGAGGATAGAGGGGAGAGAGGATAGAGGGGAGAGAGGATAGAGGGGAGAGAGGATAGAGGGGAGAGAGGATAGAGGGGAGAGAGGATAGAGGGGAGAGAGGATAGAGGGGAGAGAGGATAGAGGGGAGAGAGGATAGAGGGGAGAGAGTGTGAGCGGTGTGTCCTGGGCCAGGAGAGGGAGGAAAGTGTAATCCTGAGCAGTAATTGCTAACTGGCTGCTGGGCTCCCCTGAGATGCATCAAGTGAAGACAAATGGAGGAGACGGCAGGTTAAACCCAGTAACACAGCGCCCGGCTCAAAGCAACCAAATTAGGAACTGTGCAGAGCAACCTATCACTGTCCCCCCAGCCTCTGCAGTACACTTCTAGTAGAATATTGAACACAATATAAGAACAAACCGAGGGTTTGGTGAGTAAGGGGCAGCGTAACTCACATTTTACCAGAAATCAAAAGATCAGCTTTCAATGAAAACAAAAGTAAAATGTAATTGTAAAAAAGTGCTGAAAGGGATCTGAAATAAATCCATATGAATATTTATTAGACAGAGGGGCAATATTCTATTTCCTGCCTGGCGTAGTATAGCAGGCTTTACAAGGAGGGGACATTTTAGAGAGCCAATATGTTGATCGATCCACAGCACATTCAGGTTCTGTCCCAAATGGCACCCTATACCCTATATTTATTTATTTATTTTATTTTACCAGGTAAGTTGACTGAGAACACGTTCTCATTTGCAGCAACGACCTGGGGAATAGTTACAGGGGAGAGGAGGGGGATGAATGAGCCAATTGTAAACTGGGGATTATTAGGTGACCATGATGGTTTGAGGGCCAGATTGGGAATTTAGCCAGGACACCGGGGTTAACACCCCTACTCTTACGATAAGTGCCATGGGATCTTTAATGACCTCAGAGAGTCAGGACATCCGTTTAACGTCCCATCCGAAAGACGGCACCCTACACAGGGCAGTGTCCCCAATCACTGCCCTGGGGCATTGGGATATTTTTTTTAGACCAGAGGAAAGAGTGCCTCCTACTGGCCCTCCAACACCACTTCCAGCAGCATCTGGTCTCCCATCCAGGGCCTGACCAGGACCAACCCTGCTTAGCTTCAGAAGCAAGCCAGTAGTGGTATGCAGGGTGGTATGCTGCTGGCTGTTGTGCACTACTTTTGATCAATCAATTAATCAAATGTATTTATAAAAGCCCTTTTACATCAGGGCCCTTCAAGATGAAATTGCCCTCTGCTCTCCCTCCCACTCTCTACAGGCATGGACATTAATTTGTGTTCCTCCACTAAATGCAAATTCAGCACCTCAGTGGCACCTCCTCGTCCTTGTGAGAGGGCATGCTGGGAAGGGAAAGTGTAGGAGACTGGCCTGGGAAACCACAGTGGTGCTGTAGGGTTCTACTGCATGCATGATGACAGGGTCCATGAGATATAGCAATTCAAGAGGCCAGAAGGAAAGTTAATGAAAAGACTGTGGATGCGGTCAGTTACAGTGAAACAGTCTGTACTGAGTTCTACATGGTTTCTGGTCACGGTTTTATCTGATAGTAGTAGGGTCAGGACCATACCAGTATCGTGATACTTGTTACTATCGTGATACTTGTTACTATCGTGGCAAGGATTGAACTTCTTTAGGAAAACAGCCCTAATGTTGGAAACAAACATCATGATGTTGTCATTGAGTCACATTTCCTTCCCAAGCTATAGCAGAATATTTTACATACAGCAGATTTTTAAAGGACCAAGAGTTTAGTCTGCTTAGTGTTTTCAGTTATGCTACGGAAAACATATTGCAATACTGGCAGGGGTGACAGTAGATTTCATTTCTTACCAGTACGGTGTACACACCCTATATATTTTGCCGGCACACCATACCGGACCACCTTGCTTCCAACCCTGGATACTGGTATCGTCACAGCCCTTGCCTCGGCTTGTGCAAACCGGAACATCTCATAGGAACAGGAGACTATCTCCTTACCGGTACCGAACTACCTCCTTAATGCTATGACAAGCAGAGACGCATCAGGTCCCATTTGTAGTCTTTGACGTGTGTGTTGTGTGGTGTGGTGTGGTGTGGTGTGGTGTGGTGTGGTGTGGTGTGTGTGTGTGTGTCGAGTGGAGAGCAGAGATAGTACAAAAAGCCCAGGGCAGGAGCACACAGCTGTCCTAGTGAACCATCACTACCACCTCCAGGGGGAGAGAGGGATAGAGTGAGAGAGGGGGGAAAGAGGGATGGAGAGAAAACATGGTCATTGTGCAGTAGAGTCTACGGCAGGGGTAGTTTGGCTACCCTGGTCCTGGAGTGTCGCAAGCGCTTCATGTTTTTGATTTAACTGACCTGGAAGACGGTGTGTTGAATTAGGTGTGTTGAATTAGGCAATCATTGAACTGATCAATTAGCCTAGTTGGAACAAAATCCGGCAGTACCTACGGCACTGCTGGAACAGGATTGCCTACCCCTGGTTTACGGTATAAGAGACTGTGACCAATCAAAGGACCAAATTATGACAATAAAAAATACAAACTTTAACTGACATAATTTCAACCACAGCTCAACTCACTCAACACACAAACTGTAAAGTCCATGAATGGGTTCATCCCCATCACTTCACGTCACATACCATGCTTGGTTAGTTACACAGGCCTGCACCAACAGTCATACATTACCACTCTGACACACAACTGACATGGAGTTCCCCAAATAAAGTTTCAAAACTAAGAACCAAATCTAACCTTGGACTGATAAACTGCTGTTACAAATGTGTAATCCCCTAACAGAAACATAATGTAAATGAATTGCATATTCACATGGTGATAAAGTAGACTAATTTATTCAATTTACACCCCGAAAATAAATATAAAGTAACCCAAAGTAGATTTATGCTGGTACAGTTACTATAGTGCAGTATCACACACTGCATTGAACTGCATAAGTGTGGTCATCATCTCCATGACTCTGCGGAGGGGCTCTAGGACCCAGGGAGCCGCAAGAGCTAGCATCTTTACAATCCTCAATGTCATCATCATATGTGGACTACTGTTACTATTAACACTCTACTCACATACTGTACATGCACAGACAACTATGGCATGCAGATATACACAGCTAGGGGCTAGCTAGCATGTTGCAAGTTTCATAACTTCTACGTGCAAACACAAAGTGAAGCAGCCGGAAGACAGAGGGAGTGAATGGGAGAGGGAGAGAGAGAGGAAGGGAGAGGAGGAAGAGAGGGAGGGAGGGAAAGGAGTGGGAGGGGAGGCTGCATCCCCATGAACGCAGGTCCACCCATCTCAACTCTGCTGCTGCTGTGGATGGTCCAAAGCACTAACACCGGCCAGGCTGCAGTCGGACCAAGCGGCGCGGAATTGAGCCAAAAGCCAGAAAGCGCCGGTTCGATACAGAGAGATGGATGGATAAATGGATGGATACCTCCGAGGCATACGAGGTGGAGGAGGTGGCAGGCCGAAGTTTTCCTCCGGGGTGGTGTGAGAGGAGTGTGGAGGCTGTCTCCTCCTGAGGCTGAGCTGTAGCTGCTGTACTGACCCTGGTTCAGTTTACTGAGACAGCCCGAGTTGCAGAAGGAGCGGACCGTCCCTGGTTCCCAGCAGCCCCGGCCCTTCATCCCCCTCTCTCTCCTCTCTGCTCTGCAGGCCCGGCGCTCCCCGAGAAGCGACACTAGCCTGGGCCGCTACATCATCCTGGCGCGGGGGGGCGGAGGCAGCAGCGATTGTCCTTATTCAGCATTGCAGCGGGCACACGCACTGCTCACACACACATTCACACGCCCGCACGCTATGACAAGGGAAGTGAGGCAGGCGCTCCCCTCTTGCATTCGTGTTCTCTCCCTCTCCTAGCTTCGGCTCTTCTTCTCTGAAACGCTCTCGCTGCACACACACTCAGAGCACAGCACATTTACAATTCTCCTCCACATGCTTCTCTCAATGCAGTGCAGAGGGGAAAGGAGGGAAGGAGGGAGGGAGGGCGAGGCAGAGAGGAGATAGATGACTGCCGGCTGCCGAGACCTATAGAACCTAGACCAGAATGCATTACTACTTCCCCACTGCCATAGCCCCCCTCCCTCCCGCTGCTTGCCTTCCCTGCTTGACGGCATAAATCAATAGTTAACGGCTTCACTGCTGCACAGATTACAGTGAGCATTAGGGACAGTGCTTCAAAGATCACAAAACTACCACGGTGTACAGGTGTGTGAGGGATACAATATGATACTGGTGTTAACCTCATGTGGAAACTACAGTCAAGGACATACAGGTCAAACAATCTGTCATCTCTTTGCAGTCTTCAATAAAATATCTATCTACTGATCACCTCTCTGCTATTCTCTCTGCCTCTTTCCCACGACCAGTAAAGCTTTCCTGAAGAGACCAACAGTAGTGATCAGGCCACTGCGCAATTCTGACCTCCTCTAAAAGGGCAAGGTCAATGCAGAGATGTGATAGCAGAGATATACTACTGTTACTGTGGCTCTTCTCCTCAGCAGCATGCACTGCTGCACCCACAGCACAGTGTTCAGAAGGGGGGAGGTGATCATTTTAATACGGCTGCCAAGGGTTCATGCAGTGTACTGCATTTGCATTCCAAGGTGACCTTGACCGCCCACAAAGCTTTCTGCCTCCCTCTGTGTGCACGCACACACCTTGAGAAAGGGGAACAGTCTCACACACATGTATACCAACAATAACTAGGCTGTCCTCTGATCATATCCTCTGTTAACCTCTATAGGCTCATAACAGCAGCTATAGCGTCGCAATTCGCATACACATTGGAGCATGGCAACAGAGACAGTTTATTTATAGTGATCCACTTGAATTCTGCTCAAGCTGCTGCTGCTGACACCTCTGGGAAGGACACACTATGACAATGTGTGTTTGTATTGTAGGCAGCTGTATGAGCTGTCATTAACCATGTCATGGTTCCAGGGGTGCAACTTTCATTGGGGACGGGGATGGACATGTCCCCCCCGACATTCTGAAATTGCATTTTTGGCATTGGAATGTAATACAAAACACGGCAAGAGTGTGCTTTAGGACCAGGCGGACGCCTCCGAGCAGTCTGGTAGGCTGTTTGGAGTGTTTATCCGAATGGATTTACAGTGGTTCTTTGTATAAAAGTTGTGTCGTACTGCAACCCAGCTTGCGGGCTGTCGCAGAATTCTACGGCACGTTATTTAAGTGTCAGCCATTGTTGCCATTAATGCTAGTTAGTGCTAGTTTGACCACTAAAGGGCATCTTTGAGAAAACTTTTACATTTTTTATATTGGCTGTACAAGAGAAGTTAAAACCTTTTTTTGTAAGAACATAGTATATGGGATTGATTAAGAAATTTAGCTTAATTCATTTGATTAATATTATGGTGTTTCTATTCCAAGAAAAACAAAAAATTATACATCTGACAGACAGCGCCTGATTCAGTAACACTAAACAAGGATTAGATGGAGGCAGATGTTATAGGAAGAGACTTGGATGTATAACTGAGGGAAAGGTGGGAAGTATCTGGGCAACTACAGTACCTTTATTTAGCGAGAAGAAAATAGGAGAATAAGAAAGAGAGAAAAAGTTGTGTTAACATAGGGGGGTGGGGGGGGTGTTGACTGGCTTTCAAAAGTTGGTGCTGTACAATGTGACCAGTTGGGAGTAGGCTACTAAGTGACTGCGAGTGAAGAGCAATATAATCCTAACATTTCCACACCCTAATTGTAGTCTAACCAATACCCAAACGGAGATTCAGTGAAAATAAAAATCTCATTGATTTATCAATACCATTCCCCATGCTTGACTCAGAGCAGCGCGAAACGGTGCTGAAATAGTTGAACACACGCGGGTAGGCTATTGCTTCAAATTCTATTATAACAATTGGATGAATTTGGGTGTTCCAGTAAGCAACAATTAGTTGCCTTCATTAGCCTACTTTATTCTGAAAATAACTCCAGCACCGAGAAGAGAAAGGAGCCTTACATTTTTTTAATGATTTAACTAGGCAAGTCAGTTAATAACAAATTCTTATTTACAATGACGGCCTACACCGACCAAACCCGGACGATGCTGGGTCAATTGTGCGCCATGGGACTCCCAATCACGGCCGAATAAAGCGATTGAATTCACAACTGAATTTGACTGTTTTTCATATTGGCAAATCAACCATAAACACAGCATCTACCGTGATATTAATTTCCAGCAAGATTATTCAAGCCATCAACTCACTGATGGTTGAAGATGATGAGCGATCGGCAAAGGCAATCTGGAATCTGCTGGCATCAGCGTACAAGATCGCTCTAATCACAGTCAGAAAACAATTGAAGAAACTTGAGTGGAGTTATGGACTTTGCACGCCGCAAAACCAGTTTGGATTGAAGTATAACTTTTGTATCACTGACGCCTTTAGTGAGAGGTCTAATGCTTTAATATTTAATAATTTCTGCCCTCTGAATTCATATTCATTATATAAATAGGTCCATGTGCACCTTCATCAGATGAACCGCAACATGTCGACTAAAGCGATTTAATTCATGGATGCAATTGAAAGTTTTTAATATTGTGTTAGTGCAAAATAATCCTAACATTTACAAATAAAAATCTGATTGATTATCAAGACCAGTCCCCATGCTGTCATTCAGTGATATTTATTCCTATAGTAATTCGCTATGGAGCCATTAATATATTTAAAGTCCATAAACTCGGCAAGAGTCAACTGTCCTGCTGATAGTTGAAATAAACATCTGCATTTTGAAAGAGTATTTTTATTCTTTTTTTAATAACAAAAGCATAAAGATGTTGATGAAGAAATACTGTACAGTATATGGCTTACACAACATTTTGCAGTTGCATGATGTTTGTAGTTAGAAATGTAAAACTTTAGAGTACTTAATAGATAGCAAATTGGGGGGATTATTTAAAACAAAATAATTCACACCTAGCCAGAGCTATCCTTTTCTAAAGGTTGAAAAGTCTATTGTCCTGCTAATAGCCCATCGTGGAAACGTTGTTTACACCCATAGGTTTTAGAAGATCTCATACAATGGCTGTGTGCTACTCTCTCCACAGAACAGCGCAAACTGGCTCTAACCAGAATAGAAAGAGGAGTGGGAGGCCCCAGTGCACAACTGAGCAAGAGGACAACTACATTAGAGTGTCTAGTTTGAGAAACAGACGCCTCACAAGTCCTCAACTGGCAGCTTCATTAAATAGTGCCCGCAAAACCCCAGTCTCAACATCAACAGTGAGGAGGCGACTCCGGGATGCTGGCCTTCCTTTCCTGTGGCGGCCCTCATGAGAGCCAGTTTCATCATAGGACTTAATGGTTTTGTGACTGCACTTGAAGAAACTTAACTTTTAACAAGGCACACCTGTTAATTGAAATACATTCCAGGTGACTACCTTATGAAGCTGGTTGAAAGAATGCCAAGAGTGTGCAAAGCTGTCATCAAGGCAAAGGGTAGCTACTTTGAAGAATGTAAAATATATTTCGATTTGTTTAACACTTTTTTGGTTACTACATGATTCCATGTGTTATTTCATAGTTTTGATGTCTTCACTATTATTCTACAATGTAGAAAATGCTAAAAATAAAGAAAAACCCTTGAATGAGTAGGTGTGTCCAAACTTTTGACTGGTAATGTATATATTTACAACAAATATATATGGGGGATTTGAAACTATGCAGATAATTACGTTGATGGAAGCCACAATCTATCTGTAATATTAAAGCTGATCTAGCCCCTAAAAGAAAATGTGACCCCCCCAACATCTAAAACCAATGTTGTGCCCCTGTATGGTTCCACTTTTATAAACAGTGCATGTCTGTAAGATGGATAATAAAAAGCCATGTCAGCAGTGTCCTGAGATAAGGATTTGGAATAGCATCTCTGGTGCATTACTTGTGCGTGATGTGCACTACAGGAGGTTGGTGGCACCTTAATGACTGGAGCGAAATTGGTGGAATGATATCAAATAAAACAGTCTTATATACTGAAGTAGATCTGCAGTGAAGGACATGGTGATAAACAGTCTTATATACTGAAGTAGATCTGTAGTGAAGGACATGGTGATAAACAGTCTTATATACTGAAGTAGATCTGTAGTGAAGGACATGGTGATAAACAGTCTTATATACTGAAGTAGATCTGTAGTGAAGCACATGGTGATAAACAGTCTTATATACTGAAGTAGATCTGCAGTGAAGGACATGGTGATAAACAGTCTTATATACTGAAGTAGATAAGTAGTGAAGGACATGGTGATAAACAGTCTTATATACTGAAGTAGATCTGTAGTGAAGGACATGGTGATAAACAGTCTTATATACTGAAGTAGATCTGCAGTGAAGGACATGGTGATAAACAGTCTTATATACTGAAGTAGATAAGTAGTGAAGGACATGGTGATAAACAGTCTTATATACTGAAGTAGATCTGTAGTGAAGGACATGGTGATAAACAGTCTTATATTCTGAAGTAGATCTGTAGTGAAGGACATGGTGATAAACAGTCTTATATTCTGAAGTAGATCTGCAGTGAAGGACATGGTGATAAACAGTCTTATATACTGAAGTAGATAAGTAGTGAAGGACATGGTGATAAACAGTCTTATATACTGAAGTAGATCTGTAGTGAAGGACATGGTGATAAACAGTCTTATATACTGAAGTAGATCTGTAGTGAAGGACATGGTGATAAACAGTCTTATATACTGAAGTAGATCTGTAGTGAAGAACATGGTGATAAACAGTCTTATATACTGAAGTAGATCTGCAGTGAAGGACATGGTGATAAACAGTCTTATATACTGAAGTAGATCTGTAGTGAAGGACATGGTGATAAACAGTCTTATATACTGAAGTAGATCTGTAGTGAAGGACATGGTGATAAACAGTCTTATATACTGAAGTAGATCTGTAGTGAAGGACATGGTGATAAACAGTCTTATATACTGAAGTAGATCTGCAGTGAAGGACATGGTGATAAACAGTCTTATATACTGAAGTAGATAAGTAGTGAAGGACATGGTGATAAACAGTCTTATATACTGAAGTAGATCTGTAGTGAAGGACATGGTGATAAACAGTCTTATATACTGAAGTAGATCTGTAGTGAAGGACATGGTGATAAACAGTCTTATATACTGAAGTAGATCTGTAGTGAAGAACATGGTGATAAACAGTCTTATATACTGAAGTAGATCTGCAGTGAAGGACATGGTGATAAACAGTCTTATATACTGAAGTAGATCTGCAGTGAAGGACATGGTGATAAACAGTCTTATATACTGAAGTAGATAAGTAGTGAAGGACATGGTGATAAACAGTCTTATATACTGAAGTAGATCTGTAGTGAAGAACATGGTGATAAACAGTCTTATATACTGAAGTAGATCTGCAGTGAAGGACATGGTGATAAACAGTCTTATATACTGAAGTAGATCTGTAGTGAAGGACATGGTGATAAACAGTCTTATATACTGAAGTAGATCTGTAGTGAAGGACATGGTGATAAACAGTCTTATATACTGAAGTAGATCTGCAGTGAAGGACATGGTGATAAACAGTCTTATATACTGAAGTAGATAAGTAGTGAAGGTCATGGTGATAAACAGTCTTATATACTGAAGTAGATCTGTAGTGAAGGACATGGTGATAAACAGTCTTATATACTGAAGTAGATCTGTAGTGAAGGACATGGTGATAAACAGTCTTATATACTGAAGTAGATCTGTAGTGAAGAACATGGTGATAAACAGTCTTATATACTGAAGTAGATCTGCAGTGAAGGACATGGTGATAAACAGTCTTATATACTGAAGTAGATCTGTAGTGAAGGACATGGTGATAAACAGTCTTATATACTGAAGTAGATCTGCAGTGAAGGACATGGTGATAAACAGTCTTATATACTGAAGTAGATCTGTAGTGAAGGTCATGGTGATAAACAGTCTTATATACTGAAGTAGATCTGTAGTGAAGGACATGGTGATAAACAGTCTTATATACTGAAGTAGATCTGTAGTGAAGGGCATCGTGATTGATAGCCCCCTCAATGTAACATGATGCTTCGTGCTTAGGGATTGGGAGAGGGGGTGTAGGGGTGGAAACAGTTCACACACCCACCCACACACCCCTGTGGCTATAATCCCCCCCCCCTCCCCCAACCCGTGGAGGAGGGAATGACAGTTAGTGTTACAGCAACATTTCTAATAGCAGCAACATTTCTAAAAGCCTAACGTGAGAAAACAGGGGCTGTGGATTTAGAGCTATAATAGTGTATCAGTGAGAGAACCGAGGGTGCTGTTGAGTGGTGGCTGATGGCTCCCAAATACCACCCTCTTCCCTATAAAGTGCACTACTTTTGACCATAGCCCTACAGGCCCTGACAGGCCCTGATCAAAAGTAATGCATTATTAAGGGAAGAGGGTGCCATTTGGGATGTATCCAGTGTGTTGGGGAGAAGGTGTGTTCTGTCGTAAGTAACTCACGTATGTCCTAAGTCTTATACAATGAGGGGAGGGAAACAAAGCCAGCTACCTCCAATTAATATCACTTGACCTGCATTTATTATTATCTCCTTTAACAGAGCTACGGGTAACAGCGCAAAGACAACTGAAATGGGTTCCACCGATGTGTGTGAGCGAGTGAGTGAGTGACTTAACTACGGTAGCAATGGTCTCTGAATGTCATGTACGTTACGTCACTTCATCACAACAGTAGGATCCAGCAGAGAACATGCATTTTCCATGGAGATGAGAGAAAATGTTGCAGTTATAAAGCTAATTTCCTGCGATTCTATGCATTTTCCATAGCTATTGCTGTGTTCAAGTTGACTGGATGTTCTTTGGGTGGTGGACCATTCTTGATACATACAAGAAACTGTTGAGCGTGAAAAACCCAGCAGCGTTGCCGTTCTTGACACACTCAAACCGGTGCACCTGACACCTACTACCATACCCCGTTCAAAGGCACTTAAATCTTTTGTGTTGCCCATTCACCCTCTGAATGGCACACATACACAATCCATGTTTTAATTGTCTCAAGTCTTAAAAACCCTTCTTTAACCTGTCTCCTCCCCTTCATCTACACTGATTGAAATGGATTTAATAAGTGACATCAATAAGCGATCATAGTTTTCACTTTGATTAACCTGGTCAGTCTGTCATAAAAAGAGCAGATGTTCCTAATATTTTGTTCATTCAAGGTATGTCCATTATATTTTTTACATACTTTATATCTGGTTACTGCGTTTGAGAATAAAATTCTCACAGCCCCAATCAAAGAACTTGGTGCTCATTAGTTCTAAACCCACTCACTGAAGTGTCTAAGTTCAAAAGAGCAAACATTTCTCTCTGAGAAAAGGGAGCAACATTATAAAAAAGAAAGGTGGTGTTATGGATGAAACAGTCTCTGGACAAAGATGGTACTAGTTATGGTGATGGCAGCCAAATTGAATGGAATGTTAAAATATATATATATTGTTTTTACATAAAGGACCAAGCAATGCCTACTACAAACTAAGTGAGCATGGCGATTCCCTCTGAAATATGATCTCCATTCCTGCCCTCTCCCTATGGGCTGATCTCCTCCTATGGTGATACGTCAGTCATCAAAAGGAGGTTTAGGATCTTAACCATATGGTTAGAGCAGAGAGTTACTGCTTCTTGCCTGAGGTTGGGCCTGGCGCTGCTTTATTGCAGGGGGTAATGTATTGACTTGATGATTTGGCAATTACAGGCTGACACAACACTTCATATTAATGTCCCACGGAGCACCGCACAATTATAGCTGCCCGTCAATACACTATACCAACGAGTCATCCCAGCTAGCAACTACTGAATGAATATGCATAGCCACTCGCTACACACACAAACACCAAACTGAGAATAATCTGAAATAACAAAATGTAACTCCAATGACAACAGTTATCAGAAAAGACTATATGGAGAGGAAAGGTGACAGGAAGAAGGACAGGACAGGTCCTTGTCTACACTGAGCCTGGTGCCAGGTTTGCCCTCTTGTGGTGAGGGGGAAGGAAGGCACAGGTTTCCCAGCAGACCTCACGAAGCTGCTTTATTCTGTGTCCCAACGGCACCCTATTCCCTACATAATGCACTACATTTGACCAAAACCTTTGGCCCATGGTCAAAAGTAGTGCACTATATAGGGAACAGGGTGGCATTTGAAGCAGCTTCAGTGTTCCTCCCCTGCTATTCCCATCCGGATGAAACCCCTCCATGACCCCCAGCCTCAGCCTGCCAGGCCTGGCACAATGCCCAGCTGGAATAGTGATCCTCAGCCTGCCAGGCCTGGCACAATGCCCAGCTGGAATAGTGATCCTCAGCCTACCAGGCCAGGCACAATGCCCAGCTGGAATAGTGATCCTCAGCCTACCAGGCCAGGCACAATGCCCAGCTGGAATAGTGATCCTCAGCCTACCAGGCCTGGCACAATGCCCAGCTGGAATAGTGATCCTCAGCCTACCAGGCCAGGCACAATGCCCAGCTGGAATAGTGATCCTCAGCCTGCCAGGCCTGGCACAATGCCCAGCTGGAATAGTGATCCTCAGCCTGCCAGGCCTGGCACAATGCCCAGCTGGAATAGTGATCCTCAGCCTACCAGGCCAGGCACAATGCCCAGCTGGAATAGTGATCCTCAGCCTACCAGGCCTGGCACAATGCCCAGCTGGAATAGTGATCCTCAGCCTACCAGGCCTGGCACAATGCCCAGCTGGAATAGTGATCCTCGGCCAGCCAAACAGAGAATGACTGAGTAAAGCAAGTCACTAACTAGCAGGATAGGCAACTGTCTGATCTTACTGTACATGAGAATTCAAGACCGACTTCAACATCAGGGTCCTGAGACATGATGATGTGTCAGTCAGTCAGAGCCCCAAGCCATGCAGATGAAAACTAATCTAGATAAGCCACGGAACAACAATCCAATTAGGAAGGAAACCAGAGCAAACCAGAATACCAAAACCCCCAGCTATACCTGTCATAACCCAACGTGTTAGGAGTTTAGAGGTTTCCCTGTTTTAGGGGGGGGGGGGGGGGGACACACACTTCTTCCATCTATGCACTGAGTGTGTGTGACATTCTACATCCCAATGGATTGGTCTTTCAAGCAGCACAGCATACAGAGATCCTCATTGGACACTTAGGGCTGAGGGGGTCATGACATTTTGTCACCCGGTGATTGTCAACCAAAAATCTGCCGGTCTCTCGGTAACATACCATTAATTAAACATAAACACATTTAGCATCTCCTGGCTTCCACACATGCAGACCTTTGGAACATCTACATTTTAAAAGTCTAATAAATACATTTAATATAGCCTACACCTTCACAATAAATCCATTATTTATTTTAGACCAGGGGTGTCAAACTCATTCCACAGAGGGCCTAGTGTCTGCAGGTTTTTGGTTTTTCCTTTCAATAAAGCCCTAGACAACCAGGTGTGGGGAGTTCCTAAATAATTAGTGATGTTAATTCATCAATCAAGTACAAGGGAGGACCGAAAACCCGCAGACACTCGGCCCCCCGTGGAATGAGTTTGACACCTGTGTTTTAGACAGTTCTAAAGAAACATGATATGAAGAAAATGTAATGTATTTCAGAAGAACAGAATACTATGAGTTGTCCTTATATTAGGCCCTGATCTGGCTTTGCCATTTGGCTGTGGGCTATACAAGTTCATTTAGCAGACAAGATTTGCTTAGAATTCCATGGCATTATTTTTTTATTATTTTATAGTATGAAGGACAGAATTGAACATACAGTAGCTGAATAAAATAGAAAGGATGTTGTTTTCTTCAAATGATTTCTGAGGGAATGCGCACATGCAGCTATTCTGTGTTGAGCGGTTAACAAAGAAACAGGTCCTCCTATATGCTTAATTTAGAGTTATTTATGAAACTTTAGTTGGGATACAAACGTTGGCCTATATGTTTCAATTTTTAACATTCTAAGGCTGCCTGATGCAAATCTAATGATGATTTGAAAAAAAGTCACATGAAAAGCATGAGCTCAGCTTTGTTTCTTGCATAGGCCGCACACACTTCAGTCTCTCATTCACAATTTGACAAGCAATTGATAATGCCTCAAATTTCCCGGCGGCATCCCCCTAATGTGCTCATAATGCCCCCTAAAAAAAGATCCCTGCGACCAGTGGCCGTTGTGCCCTTGGGCTGAATATAATAATTATGATTCCCTTCTCCCGACTGTACTCCGAAGCGCATCTCACTCAGATATATCTATTCTTATTTGCCAATGCCTGTCACGTGATCGGGTTCTTCTCACAGGCATCTATCTCAGCTCCGAAGTAAGCTACAAGTGAAGACAGACACATCATACTCTGATGCAATCGCGCATGTCATTCTTATCAATTTCAAAAAAAAGTGTTACTGTACATAGAGATTATTTTTGACAATATTATATCGATACTTTGATTTCCATGACTGATCAAAACAAATGTTACCACGCTCTCTAGCATCTCTCTGCAGAAGACATATAGTGAGAAATACACGACATGACCAAACGTATGTGGACACCTGCTCGTCAAACATCTCATTCCAAAACCAAAATCATTAATATAGAGTTGGTCCCCCCTTTTCTGCTATAACAGCCTCCACTCTTCTGAGAAGGCTTTCCACTAGATGTTGGAACATTGCTGCAGGTACTTCCATTCAGCCACAAAAGCATTAGTGAGGTTGGGCGATTAGGCCTGGCTCGCAGTTGGCGTTCCAATTTATCCCAAAGGTGTTTGATGGAGTTGAGGTCAGGGTTCTGTGCAGGCCAGTCAAGTTCTTCCACACCGATCTCGACAAACCATTTCTTTTTTTCCTCTCTTTTTACCCCAATTTCGTGAGTATGATCTTGTCTCATTGCTGCAGCTCCCAAACGCGCTCGGGAGAGGCGAAGGTCGTGTATGCAACCTCCGAAACATGACTTGCCAAATCACGCTTCTTATTAACACCAGCCCGCTTAACCCGGATGCCAGTCGCACCAATGTGTCGGAGGAAACACCGTTCAGCTGACGACCGAAGTCAGCCTGCAGGTGCCTGGCCCGCCACACAGAGTCGCTAGAGCACGATGAGCCAAGTAAAGCCCTCCCGGACAAACCCTCCCCTAACCCAGACGACGCTGGGCCAATTGTGCGCCGCCATATGGGACTCCAGGTCACAGCCGGTACTGACAGTCTGGGATCGAACCCCAGGCTCTATTGACGCCGCAACAAAGTTCTTTGAAGAACCTTAGTGTTCTTGGCACTGAAAATTGCCCCGAAAGGTTCTTCCAAGAACCTCATAGGAGGTGGGGTTCATTGAGGAACTTCATTAGTGGGTGGGGTTTCTTGCAGGAACCTAACTGCCCAACTGAAACATTTGGATTTTAACTTCTTATGGCTGCAGGGGCAGTATTGAGTAGCTTGGATGAAAAGGTGCCCAGAGCTGCCCAGAGTAAACTGCCTGCTCCTCAGTCCCAGTTGCTAATATATGCATATTACTATTATTATTGGATAGAAAACACTCTGAAGTTTCTAAAACTGTTTGAATGATGTCTGTATAACAGAACTCATATGGCAGGCAAAAGCCTGAGAAAAAAATCAACCAGGAAGTGGGAAATCTGAGGTTTGTAGGTTTTCAACTCATCGCCTATCGAATACACAGTGGGATATGGGTCATGTTGCACTTCCTACGGCTTCCACTAGATGCCAACAGTTGTTAGAACCTTGTCTGATGCTTCTACTGTGAAGTGGGGCCGAAGGAGAGGGGATTGAGTAAGGTCTACCATGACCTGAACATGCGCTGAACATGCACATTCATGTGAGAGCGAGCTCTGTTCCATCGCACTTCTGAAGACAAAGGAATTCTCCGGTTGGAACGTTATTGAAGATTTATGTTAAAAACATCCTAAAGATTGATTCAATACATCGTTTGACATGTTTTTACTGACTGTTACGGAACATTTTGACATTTCGTCTGCTTTTAGTGAACGCGCATCGTGACTTTGGATTTGTTTACCAAACGCGCTAACAAAAGTAGCTTTTTGGACATAAATGATGAACATTACCGAACAAAACAAACATTTCTTGTGGAAGTGGGGTTCCTGGGAGTGCATTCCGACGAAGATCAGCAAAGGTAAGTGAAGATTTATAATGCTATTTATGACTTTTGTTGACTCCACAATTTGGGCGGGTAACTGTATGGCTTGCTTTTGTGGCTGAACTCTGTTCTCAGATTATTGAATATTGTGCTTTTGCCGTAAAGCTTTTTGAAATCTGACACAGCGGTTGCATTAAGAACAAGTTTATCTTTAATTCTATGTAACACATGTATCTTTCATCAAAGTTTATGATGAGTATTTCTGTTATTTGATGTGGCTCTCTGCAATTTCTCCGGATATTTTGGAGGCATTTCTGAACATGGCGCCAATGTAAACTGAGGTTTTTGGATATAACTATGAACTTTATCGAACAAAACATATATGTATTGTGTAACATGAAGTCCTATGAGTGTCATCTGATGAAGATCATCAAATGTTAGTGATTCATTTTTATCTCTATTTCTGCTTTTGTGACTCCTGTCTTTGGCTGGAAAAATGGCTGTGATTTGGCGGTGACCTAACATAATTGTGGTGCTTTCGCTGTAAAGCCTTTTTGAAATCGGACACCGTGGTGGGATTAACAAGAAGTGTATCTTTAAAATGGTGTGAAATACTTGTATGCTTGAGGAATTTTAATTATGTAATTTTCTGTTGTTTGAATTTGGCGCCCTGCACTTTCACTGGCTGTTGTCATATCGATCCCGTTAATGGGATTGCAGCCCTAAGAAGTTTTAAAGGACAGCAGGTGCAAAATGTAACTGAAAAATACATTTTAAGATCTCTTTAATTGACGGTAAGGTGTGTCCCTCTAAATTGATATTGTTTTATGATGTAAACATCCATCTTTTCATATTTGTGCAAATCTTTCTAAAACAGAAAATGGACAATTCAATGGATATAAAACCAACAAAGAGGTAAGAATATGTAGACTATAAGAATATGTTGAAGGCTAGCTATATTGGGTGCAGTTGACTGAACTACTCGCTTTTGTGTCTGTAGGTATGTAGACGAGGACACATACAAAATTATGTCAATTGCTATTCGTATGTTATGCAGATCACATTTACCATCCTCCTCCCTTACCTCTTTAATGACAATCCCATAGGCCTCTACATTATGGACAAGGTATGTGTATGAAAACCATATCAACATTTTTTTTTTCATTCACCATTCACCACAAAAACCAAGGTATGAATAATGTGTGCATGCCTTGTTAAACATCTGTAAACATTTTTAAAATGTTGGAATCCCAGACTTCACCCTCCCTACACCTCTGATGAATATAACAAGAAACCTGTTTGTTCACCATGCACTGCAAAATCATTCTGGCTGTGGATACGGAAAACATCAACACATTAACATCAACATGCCAGAGGATATACACATTGGGGCTCTGCTGGGAATTTACCTCATATTTGAATTGTTTTATTCTGCTTTGCCATTAAATGCATAATGAACAGTGACAACTAAAATATTGTGTTAATAGTAGTTATTGCTAAGTGTATTGTTATTAATAAAAAGAAGGGTTAGAAAAGAAAAGGCCAAAAGGTTCTTCGAGGATCCATTAAAAGTGGTTCTTAAAAGAACTTAGAGGTTCCCCCACAGATTAAATTTGAAGAACCCCTAAAGGTTACTCCAGGAACATTTTTGTTTTAGATTGTACGATGCCTTAGAACGCTGCACCATTCGGGGGGCCTTCGACAAAACATTTCTGTATGGACCTCGCTTTGTGCACGGGGCATTGTCATGCTGAAACAGGAAAAGACCTTCCCCAAACTGTTGCCCCAAACTGTTGGAAGCACAGAATCGTCTAGGATGTCATTGCATGCTGTAGCGTTAAGATTTCCCTTCACTGGTCTAAGGGGCCTAGCCAAACCATGAAAAACAGCCCATGACCATTATTCCTCCTCCACCAAACTTTACAGTTGGCACTATGCATTCGGGCAGGCAGCGTTCTCCTGGCATCCGTCAAACCCAGATTCATCCGTCAGACTGCCAAATAGCGAAGCATGATTCATCACTCCAGGGAACGCATTTCCACTGTTCTAGAATCCAATGGCAGCGAGCTTTACACCACTCCAGCAGACGCTTGGCAATGCACATGGTGATCTTAGGTTTGTGTGCGGCTGCTCGGCCATGGAAATCCTTTTCATGGAGCTCCCGACGAACGGTTCATGTGCTGACGTTGCTTCCAGAGGCAGTTTGAAACTTGGTAGTGAGTGTTGCAACTGAGGACAGATGATTTTTATGCACTACGCAATTCAGCACTTGACGATCATGTTCTGTGAGCTTGTGTGGCCTACCACTTCACAGCTGAGCGGTTGTTGCTCCTAGACATTTCTACTTCACAATAAAAGCTAAAGTAGGGCAGAAATTTAACAAACTGACTTGTTGGAAAGGTGGCATCCTATGACGGAGCCCATTGAAAGTCACTGAGCAAGGCTATTCTAATGATAATGTTTGTCTGTGGAGATTGCACGGCTGTGTGCTCAATGTTCTATACATGTCAGCAGCGGGTGTGGCTGAAATAGCCAAATCACTAATTTGAAGGGGTGTCCACATACTTTTGTATATATTATAAATGTTTGGAACATCCAATCACAATAAAATTGCAGTATCGAATCAGAATACATAACATATCGTCACCTAAGTACCGTGATCATTTCCAATTGGGAGGTTCCTGGCTATTTCCAGCACTACTAGATAACACTACCCTCTCGCTCTCTCGCTAACGCACATCAGTGTAAAATGTAACAGGAACAGAGCGAGCCATACACTGGCTCTTTATGAGTTTTGGCACCAGCCCTGTGCCTGCGTAATAAGGGAGGGACTGGAATGTCATCATTGTCTAGTCCATGCAGCGGTTTCCCCCAATGGGGTATATTTAAAGACCATTCAAAGCACAGGTGCTAAATATCTGGGACACTGTCTACCTTATGTCACCTCTGAATGGGATAGGAGGGGAGGGAGAGAAAAAAACTGAAAGAGAAGAGGGGAGGAAGAGATATTGCGAGGGATAGGGAAGCCAATGACTTTTTTTGAGAGAATGCAGTGGGAAGGAAAACAGGGTGAGACACAGATGGAAGTCGGATGACAGACTGGAAAGAGTTGAGGGATGAGTGAAAGAGAGAGCGAGAGCGAGAGAGATGTGTTGGCATATCAGTGCAGCGGGTCCTGGAGTTCTGCACTGTTCATCTGCGGAATGTGCTGGTTTAGAAAGGTCAGACTTAGTGTGTGACAGCACAGCTTCAAACTCAGACTGACACCCTGCCCAGAGCACAACAGCAGGCCAGCAGGGAAAGACAGGGAAAAGAGAGGGGGGGTGAGAGGTGTGGAGGCGAGGCATGCTGTTGTCCCAAGAGATCACTTAACAGGGAGGCCACTATTCCAGCATACAAAACACCCACCTCTCACAGCATGGAGCCATACACATCACCAAGGACTAGAAAGGGAGGGAGGGACTTGAGCTACTCTCACAGCATAGAGACACAGAGACGGAATAACAACAGACAGTGGGAAAGGATAAGAATGGAGAGAGAGAGAGACAGAGAGCGAGACAGAGAGCGAGACAAAGAGCGAGACAGAGAGAGAGACAGAGAGAGAGACAGAGATACACTAATGGTGTCCTAGTTTGAAAACAGTAGCAGGGTAACTGGACTGCCAATGTGTTACTGATCATAGAGCTTCTCTCTCCTCCACTACTCCCAACCCACCTCCATAATTCTCCTCTCGACACAGCAACGGCTTCGTTCAGCTTCATTAGAGGGACAGGATCACACTCCCAAACAGCCGGTGTGTGTCTCTGCCCAAGCCTGTAGGTCTGAGCCCAAACAGAAAACACAACCCAGACACACATTTTAAAACGAACTGATTAGAGAGGAAAAAACCATAAGGACCATCTGTCAGTTTCCCCATGTCATTCTGAGCAGGTTGTTATATGTGTTCAGATCTGAAACACATATATAAAGTACTGAGATACAAAATTGAGCGCAATACACACAAATACAGAGATTGATCAAATGTATGTTAACTGATTTGCTCTCATTTACACTTACTAACACACGCACGCACGCACACACACACACACACACACACACACACACACACACACACACACACACACACACACACACACACACACACACACACACACACACACACACACACACACACACACACACACACACACACACACACACACACACACACCTGAACAAAAACATCCAGGAAGCAGGAGTCAGGTCCATCAGTTGAGTATCTGAATATAGCAGAGTGTTGGAAGAGACAGTGGGAATAGCAGCAGCACTGTGTTCCACCATGGTAACCAGGACAGAGACAACATGATTGACTCCCCCTCAACTCCACCACAAACCAAGCATATAGGGGACAGTAAATAGCCCAATAACCTATACACCACACACACATGCATAAGCACACACACGCACACTCAAACAAATAACCAACCTACCCCAACTATATCCTCAACCGTTTATCTCAGATATTCAGTTGAATGGAGAAAAAGCTGTACTTACTCACAGGTCTGACTGTGCCTGAAATCCTGCTCTTGCCTTTTCCCCTGTCAGGTCCAGTCCCAGTGGGATAGAGGAACTCTTTAGGAATGGGAAGAGGTACGGAGCATGAGTTGAAAAAAGCAGAAAAAGGTCATTCCATTCAGAACTGAGTCCCTCAGAGTGAGAAGCACAGTAAATTGCATAGTGAGACAGAACGAGAGTGGGAGAGAGAGAGAAAGAGCGAAAGATAGAGTGAGCAAGCAAGAGAAACAGAGAGGGAGTGAGCGAGAGAGGTAGAGAGAGTGTGAGAGCGAATGTGGGGGGAAAAAGCAGGGAGATGGCCAGGGAAAGGAGACGGGAGGGAGTGTAAAGAGGAGGGAGAGTAGGAGAGAGAGGGAGAGAGAAGGGGAGGAAGAGAGAGGGGGAGAGGTAAAACAGAGGGATGCAGTGAGGCATGTTCCATCATGCTTTCCTAATCAATCCCCACACTATCCCCTTAGATATGCTCTCGGTTTTAGGACCACAGACAGAGAATTACCATTCACTACTGTCCACTACCCACCCAGCCTCCTCAGTGGAAGGGGTGGGAGAGAGGAGATGAAAGCAGGAAAAGAGAGAAAGATGTAGCCTACTTGTATTGTTATGCGAGAGAGTGAGGGAGGATAGAGGGCGGGACTGTGGAGATGTGTGAGAAGAGGAATGTCGCGTGGATGGATGCTTCCCATCCCACGGGACCGTTCTAACAGACAAGGGGTGTACATAAACAGAGGTGTGGACAGGGATAGACATGGGAAGGGAGGGAGCGAGTTGTCCCATAAAGCTGAGCTCAGCGGAGGGCAGGCAGATATTCCCTGGTCCCCTGGTTGTACTGGTCCTAACCTACAATACACAGATGAATCAGTTCACGCTTCAGCAAACAATGGAATGGAGGGGTAGTCAACAACAATGACAAATCAAAAAGAGTAATTCGAGGCAGAAAGCAGTTGGAACAATCAGCAAATAAAAGCAGAGATTGATTTATTTTAGCTCACTTTAATCCATTGTACAGGTGAGAAGGTGACTGACGTTTCAAAGTCAAGCTGACGTCTTCTTCAGCTTGATGTCGAAACGTCAGTCACCTGCTCTCATTCTGTACAATGGATTAAAGTGAGCTAAAATAAATCAATCTCTGCTTTTATTTGCTGAGTGTCGAAACTCCTTTCTGCCTCAAATTAGTCAAGTGTTTCTTGATAAACTCTTCTCACAGAAATGAATCACTCACTACCGTACTGACCCCACCAGCCAGGATCCACAGATTACATATGCAAAAGCATATGCTCTCACTCGTCACACACACCGCAGCAGCACCACCACAGCCTACTCACATACAGAAGATTTGTGTCCGGTAACAGACTCATCGACATAGCGTATCGAGCGTTTAGCCAGTCAGATCAATGCATGGCCATGGCCTTCACTGTGAATCACTTACTTAGAGAGGCACAGAGCTCTGGTCCCACACAGAGTTGGAGAGCACACATAGAGGGAGAGGCTGCGTCCCAAACAGCACCCTATTTTCAATATAGTGTACAACTTTTGACCAGAACCCAATATGGGCACTAGTCAAATGGAGCGCATTATAAAGGGAATAGGATGCCATTTGGGACACAGCCATGGACAGGGAGCCTCCTCTGTGCTGCTCCCCCCACCTGACTGGTCCCGTTCTTCTGCACCTCAAGCAGCCCAATCAATTGGCTCCTCCTGCAGCTCCTCCATTAGTCTAATCTAGCAGGGAGGAGAGGAGAGGACTGAAGGGGCTGCATGGAGCTGCATGGCGAGACCAGGAAGGAAGGCAGCTGCCCAGAAGCTGCTTGATCTCCACATAAATGGCAATTCAGAGCAGAGCTTCTAACACGGATGATTCATTGCCAACTGCTGCACAATTTGTTTACCTTACTCTTGTTTATTATTTGTGTTCTACTACACATTTTCTTGAAATATTTCTCATTGAATTCATATTGGTTATCAAACCAAGTGGGAAATGCATTGAGTTGGGAATATGAGGGGAATCACTGTCCCCTGCTGGCTGCTTACGTAACACAGAGTCTGCACATGACTAGCCATTTATTAGCCCTAACAGCAGCGCTTGACTTTTTATTTAACCTTTGTTTAACTAGGCAAGTCAGTTATTAAGAACAAATCCTATTTACAATGACGGCCTACCAGAAGGCAAAGGGCAAAAGGCGGGGACGGGCGCTGGGATTAAAAATAAAAAGTAAATAAAAATATAGGACAAAACACACATCACGACCAGATGTGGGCAGGAGCTCCCCGAATCAGAGTACCCGCACCTCACATTTTTCACTTCTTGAGTTGTGGCACTTATAGAATATCAGCTCAAAATGATGGAGTTCCAGCACCTAAATATAAACAGCATCTATTTAAGTCCAAGTCAAGCACTACCTGACAGCCAGTTGTGCCTCCAGAGGATTAGTTCTGTTCAACCATGGCAATCCTGACTCCATTAATGAAGAAAGATCAGCAGCAGCTCTGTCACTAATTACAGATTAAAGAGGAATTGACTTCAGTTAGGAGCTGCTGTGGTGGTCATGCCTGCTTTGGTGTGAGTCTGTCCACCATCACAGATGAATGGTTTATGGATCTAGTACAGACAGAGTCTGAGGAAGACAGAGTACTGGAGGCAGGGGAATATGTAAGGGATATTAAAGGCTCTATTGGGTCTCTGCTGAGAGGGAAGGATCAAAATAAGAGTGAGAAGACAGCTAGCGGTAGTGAGAACAAAGAACACAAGCAGGACTGGTGATGAAAGGTGTTTAATGATAATGTGTGTGTGTTGGTTCCTTCCTCCTCAGGAGATCAATAGGAGGTGGAGAGGATGTGACAGACAGCAACACTGGGAGACAGGGGGGACAAACCATACTGTACCAAGACCTGCCCTGTTCTAATGGCACCTAATGACATAACACTTTCACCAGCCACGTCTGGAGTTTGCTGTTGATGAACAGATCTCTATCTATCTCAGGCCCACACAGTTATTCATTCCCACACTGAGTTAGTCCATTTACTCTTCCAGCTCCTAAGAGCAACTCAACTGACTGTAAACAGGGTTGTGTGTGTCACTCTGTCACTCTCTGATTTGATCTGTCCCCACCAGACACGGTCATAACACGAAGGTTAAAATACCAAAACCAACTGTGAACCAACTATATGAATTTGGGGACAGGTAAAAAAAAAAAAAAACACATGAAACATTCATGGACATTTAGCCAGCCTGCTGTTGCTAGCTACATTGTCCTGGGCGATAAACATGTAGTTGATATTTTACCTGAAATGAATATGGTCCTATTTTTTTTGCTGGATCTTTATAGAATTTGTACCCATTTTGAGTCATCAAAAAACGTGTGTTTTCTACTCCAACAATCAATCCACAGATAAAAAGGGGAAACCTAATTAGTTCTATATTAGCACCTGGCTACGCACACGCCTGTTGACGTGCACAAGCAGCTTCGATGAAATGATTAAATAACATGTACAGTACCAGTAAACAGTTTTGACACACCTACTCATTGAAGGGTTTTTCTTGCCTTGATGACAGATTTTCTCAATTCTAAATGAATCACAGACAACGTCACCAGCAAAGTACCCTCACAACTCCTTTCAAATCATATGTTATTTGTCACATACACGTGTTTAGCAGATGTTATTGCGGGTGTAGCGCAATGCTCCTCCTCCATGCTTCACGGTGGGAACCACACATGGAGAGATCATCCGTTCACCTACTCTGTGTCTCACAAAGACACGGCAGTTGGAACCAAAAATCTCAAATTTGGACTCATCAGAACAAAGAACAGATTTCCACCAGTTTAATGCCCATTGCTCGTGTTTCTTGGCCCAAGCAAGTCTCTTCTTATTATTGATGTCCTTTAGTAGTGGTTTCTTTGCAGCAAATCAACCATGAAGGCCTGATTCACGCAGTCTCCTCTGAACAGTTGATGTTGGGATGTGTTTGTTACTTGAACTCTGTGAAGCATTTATTTGGGCTGCAATCTGGGGTGCAGTCAACTCGAATTAACTTATCCTCTGCAGCAGAGGTAACTCTGGGTCTTCCTTTCCTGTGGCGGTCCTCATGAGTGCCAGATTCATCATAGCGCTTGATGGTTTTTACGACTGTACTTGAAGAAACTTTCAAAGTTCTTGACATTTTCCTGATTGACTGACCTTCATGTCTTAAAGTAATGTTGGACTGTCATTTCTCTTTTCTAATTTGAGCTGTTCTTGCCATAATATGGACTTGGTATTTTACCAAATAGGGCTATCTTCTGTATACCCCCCTACCTTGTCACAACACAACTGATTGGCTCAAACGCATTAAGAAGGAAAGAAATTCAACAAATGAACTTTTAACAAGGCACACCTGTTAATTGAAATGCATTCCAGGTGACTACTTCATGAAGCTGGTTGACAGAATGCCAAGCTTGTGCAAAGCTATCATCAAGGCAAAGGGTGGCTACTTTGAAGAATCTCAAATATACAATATATTTTGATTTGTTTCACACTTTTTTTGGTTGCTAGATGTTTCCATATGTGCTGTTTCATAGTTGTGATGTCTTCACTATTATTCTACAATGTAGAAAATAGTACAAATAAAGAAAAACCCTGGAATGAGTAGGTGTGTCCAAACTTTTGACTGGTACTGTATGTCAAACATTTTTTGCAGCGGTTTAGTCAGCATGTAAGGCATTCATAGGCGTGTGCGCACGAACACGCACACGCACACGCACACACACACACACACACACACACACACACACACACACACACACACACACACACACGTGATACTGCATGGTCTGCATGGTCACAAACATCACATTACACACACTCAACACAGGCAACCGCCACCAACAGATCCACAGATGACGCAATCTCTATTGCACGCCACACGGCCCTCTCCCACCTGGACAAAAGGACCACTTACATGAGAAAGAAGTTAATTGACTGAAGCTCAGCCTTTAACACCGTAGTGCCCTCCAAGATCATCACTAAGCTAAGGACCCTGGGATTAAACACCTCCCTCTGCAACTGGGTCCTGGACTTCCTAACGAGCCACCCCCAGGTGGTGAGGGTAGGCAACAACACATCCGCCACGCTGACCCTCAACACAGGGGCCCCTCAGGGGTGCGTGCTTATTCCACTCCTGTACTCCCTGTTCACCCACAACTGTGTGGCCACGCATGACTCCAATACTATCATTAAGTTTGCAGACGACATGACGGTGGTAGGCCTGATCACAGACTACAATGAGGCAGCCTACAAGGAGGAGGTCAGAGACCTAGCACTGTAGTGCCAGGACAACAACCTCTCCCTTAACGTCTGCAAGACAAAGGAGCTAAACGTGGACTACAGGAAAGGGAGGGCCGAGCACGCCCCCATTCATATCGACGGGGCAAGAGTGGAGCGGGTCGAGAGCTTCAAGTCCCTCTGTGTCTACATGACTTAGGACATATTTACATTTTACATTTTAGTCATTTAGCAGACGCTCTTATCCAGAGCGACTTACAAATTGGAAAGTTCATACATATTCATCATGGTCCAACAACACCAACACAGTTGTGAAGAGGGCACGTCAAGGCCTCTTCCACCTCAGGAGGCATGGGCCCTCAGATCCTCAAAAAGTTCTACAGGTGCACCACTGAGAGCATCTTGACTGGCTGCATCACTGCTTGGTATGGCAACTTCTTGGCATCTGTCCGCAAGGCGCTGCAGAGGGTACGGGTACTCATTATTTTACTGTGTTACCATTTCCTTTTTTTATTTGAACTCTGCATTGTTGGGAAATGGCTTGTACGTTAGCACTTCACGGTAAAGTCTACACCTGTTGTATCGGGCACATGTGACAAATAAAATGTGGTTTGATTTGAATGTCCCTTTGGCCTCCTGACCCTCTCGTCAGCACTGGTTACTGGGATTCTCCTGAGTAAAAGACATCAGTGGGTACTAGTCTAACACCTCCCCTTCTAAACAAGGCTGTCTCGAGGACATTTTAAAGGCTCAACACAAACTGATCCACACTTCCATCTCGCTTCCCTCTGTATCAGTCTATCCTAGGGTAGAGAGGATCAACATAAATCCAGCCTATAGCTATCTGTTTGTGGGTCTCTATAAATCTATGTCGCTGTATGTGTATGTTTCACCGGCTCTCCTCTCCTGCCTGGTTAATGACTCTACAGGGGGTGCTGGTGTCCAGTACTCACCACTCACCACCCACAGCCTCAGACAGACAAACAGCAGAGACGGCTCAATTACCACACCTTAGACTGAGGCGACCTAACACCCACGCAGAGACAGACACACAGGCCTGGCTACACAAAACACACAGGGTAGAGCCTAATGTTGTAAATACAGAAAACACACTGTTTTTTTGTGTAGTTTCAAACACACGTGTGCCAGTCTAATTGTGACGAGTGATAGGTTTTCTTCACATTCACTCACTCACACACTCACTCACTCACTCACTCACTCACTCACTCACTCACTCACTCACTCTCACTCACTCACTCTCACTCACTCACTCTCACTCACTCATTCCCTCACTCACTCAGTCACTCACTCACTCAGTCACTCACTCACTCTAAAATTAGAGAGCTTACTTTAAAATGGAGCCCAGGGGAATATATAGCCTGTCTTTCTTGAGACACTGTGTACTGTAGTTAGTAGACTAGACCAAGCAGGGGTTGGGCTGCTGCCAGGCAGGGTTAATTGTGAAGACGAAAGCCCTTCCATGCTTTTCCCACAGGCTTTTGACAACAGACACCAATCACATGCAACAAGAATGAGTCCTTTTGGAAAGGAGAGAGTTCTCTTAACAAGAGTCTGAATGAGCAGCTGGTTCTCACAGTAATGGTAGCAGCATACAGTAAGTAGTCTGTGTTCCAACCTCCACACTGAGAGAGCGGACCACACTGACCCCATGTGGCCACAATGGGAACTCTACAGGGTTTTCTAGTTAGAATGTAGACCCAAACATCCGGTACAAATACCAGTGGACACTGGAGACCTGAGCAGAGGATGTATGTCAGATATATGCAGTCTGTCTGGACAGAGTGACATACTGAACATGCTGGACCATAAAGTGAGTTAAATACCTTTCACCTAGGGGGTATTTGATCAACTAAACTAACAGACCTGTCAACAAGACACACAAGACGTAAATCCTCCCTCTGTAAACAATGACAACCTCCTCCTCCAGTTCCCTTGCAGGGTAATCTATCTATTCCACCTCTATTTAGCCTGGTAAGATATCGAGATCAAACTCTCTTTTACAATGATTGTCTAAATAATCTATTAGCAATACAGGACTCACAGTGTGAAGTCACCTTACATTTAAAGTGTGACAGAACCAAAAAAGCAACTTATCCTTTTGAAAGGATCGAACATGTCTAAAACATGTATTCTTGTGTCAAAATTGACTACAATGTGTAAATAGGATAATTTTGGTCATAACGTCAGTTTCGTCCAAAACAGAAATTTGCAAGATAAGTAAGGGGAAAATTAAGGGTATTGTAACAGTTATCCTTGAGTTGGGTTTACTTCAATCCTGCCCACAGCTGGCAGCACCCAAGTAATCATCAATTCAGAGCGCAGCTGCACACAAACTGATCATCATGGTCACAACATCACGTAAATGATATGCGCGCATCGATGTGGCTGGAAGCCGCAAGTTATTATGATTCTGAACAGTCAGATGGCAACAATGAAGAGAACCTGCCATGTGGGGAATTGTAGGTGGCTCGTTTCAGCTCGTTTTGTCTTGATCTTGATAACATGTCTTATTTTGAGGTGTTTTTACTGATTTCATGTCAATGCTAATATGGCTAAAATTCACTAGCTAGCTAACCAACAACTATAACGATGTATTTGAAAGACAACAAGTGCTCATTGTGCACATGTATTTATGACTAAATACAATTTACACGTTGTCAACAATCTAAGCCAACCCCGCCTGTTTTCCCCCATAGTTGCGTACGCCTCGGGTTTGTTGCTAAACAACCAACCTGTCTCCAGACACCAGACCTGGAAGACTGTTTATCTAGTAGGGTGAGTGACTAACTGTGTATTGTTTTGGCAAAGTACAAACACTTCCCACGTTCGAACACTCACACACAAGAGACACCCACATCAAAGCACACCTCCAAAACCCAAATCTTCTTCTCGGTCACATTTCCTAATGAGGAGAATTGAAACCTAGGCGTAAATCAGCAAGTTCAGCCTCCCTTTAAAAGCACAGCATTATCAAACAACACATTCTTACCAGACTGGTCATTCATCATGCGGATGGCTTTGGCCTTGGCCAGCTCCAGCGCTGTGACCCATCTCTGGCGCTCCACCTCCGTGCTGGCCTTCAGGTGGTAGGTGCGCCCACCGCTGCTCAGGACGATGTTACAGGCATCCTCCGTGTCGATGTGGGCCGTGGCCAGGTTGATGGTGCCGCGACACGTATGGGCCATCTCTGCCTGAGTCCTGCAGGGGAACAACCACAAAGACAGACAGAGAGAGACAGGGACACCAGAAACAGAGACAGAGAGATAGAGAGACGTACAAGGACAAGACACCAAGTCACAGAAACAGAGATGGGGACAAAAACAAAAAAGATAGAAAGGCTGATTAGTAGTCAAATCCCAATGCTTTGTATCTACTACTAACCTACTGTAACGTTATGTCTGACTGGACAGTGTATGCAGTCGCTTGATAAACAGTCATGACAAAACACTACATTCTTCCAATATTTGGCGATGGGGCCAGGCTCAGGAACAGGTTCAGGCGAGAGGAGGCTAGTAAGCAGGGAAGCAAGGAGGCAGAGGGATAGATAGTCAGAAATAGGGAGGGACACATGCAATAGTGAAATTAAAAGATAGTGGCTTAGAAAGTTAAAACAGTCAAGAGCCATCCTTGGCTTACAGTCTTGTAGACTGTATTAAACTACTGTGTAACAGTGTTCTCTGTTCCTAGCATGTCTAGACACACATTCTCACATACAGCCAGCACCGGAAATGCCCACAAGGATAGTAAAACAGGGGTTAGGTTTAGGAGTTAGGGTTAAGGTTAGGTTTAAGGGAAAATAGGATTTCGAATGGAAATCAATTTTAGGTCCCCACAAGGACTGTAAAACATATACTGTGTGTATGTGTGCACACAGACTTTGGGCAAAAAACCTAGTATTGCACTTTCAGTGGGCCACAGAATGTTGGATAGCAAGGCCATTGTGTGGCTCCAAACTCCCATGGTAGACAAAACCAAACAATGAATAACAACACTGCACACAAAGGACAGAGAGAAAGAGAGAGGGTGTGAGAGAGAGGAAAGGGGAGAAAGACCACAGAGAAAGAAAGAGTGAGAATTTCCTTGGACCAACTTGTTTCCACATTTACAATAATCATCATCAGTCTGAGCTAACCATAGACGCTGGACTATCATCAGAGAACAGACACATGTGAATGAAATCTTTCAAATCCTTGATGCAGATAAGTCCTCAGGAGAAGAGCAACACAATTACTCAAACAAATAGTTTTGTCATGGAGGTACATTGGGACACTTCAGCCTAATTAGTATTGGCTAGGCTGTGTGGTAGGACCAGGGTGTCAGTCTCCCCTCTGAGGACAGAGCAGGAGCTCAGTCACAACTCACAAGCTTTATCCTCAGCAACCCAATAAGGAGCAGTTTAATGTGAACAGGCTCAAAGAACAACAGACATTATACAGGGTAAGGGGCTGGGATGGGCAGTGTGTGTGTAGGATATCTATCTGTTTGTACACAGTTGTCCAAGTCCCAGACATAAGTTACTTAGTATCAGTTGCAGTGCCCTGGAGCTATGTCCGATCGCTGACCTCCTGTAATGGTGAGAACAGCTAAGCTCAACCAGCTTCTGAGGAGGTAATACAGCCCATGTCCCACGGTGTGTGTGTCAAATCAAATCAAATTGTATTGGTTACATATACATGGTTAGCAGATGTTATTGCGAGTGTAGTGAAATGCTTGTGCTTCTATATCTGACAGTGCAGCAGTATCTAACAGATAATATCTAACAAATTCCACAACAAAACCAAATACACACAATCTAGTAAAGGAAAGGGATAAGAATATATAAGTATAAAGTATATGGATGAGCAGTGAGAGCAGCTAAGATGCAATAGATAGTAAAGAATAGATAGTGAAGGATACAGTATACATTATATACATATGAGATGAGTAATGCGAGATATGTAACCATTCTTAAAGTGGCATTATTAAAGTGACTAGTGTTCCATTTAATAAAGTGGCCAATGATATCAAGTCTGTAAGTAGGCAGCCGCCTCTCTGTGCTAGTGGTGGCTGTTTAACAATCTGATGACCTTGAGATAGAAGCTGTTTTTAAATCTCTATGTCCTAGCTTTGATTCACCTGTATTGACATCGCCTTCTGGATGGAAGCAGGGTGAACAGGCAGTGGCTCGGGTGGTTATTGTCCTTGATGATCTTTTTTGCCTTCCTGTGACATCGGGTGTTGTAGGTGTCCTGGAGGGCAGGTAGTTTGCCCCCGGTGACGCATTGTGCAGACCGCACCACCCTCTGGAGAGCCTTGCGGTTGTGGGCAGTACAGTTTCCATACCAGGTGGTGATGCAGCCCAACTGGATGCTCTCAATTGTGCACTTGTAAAAGTTTGTGAGGGTTTTCGGTGACAAGCCAAATTTTTTCAGTTTCCTGAGGCGCTGTTGAGCCTTCTTCACAACACTGTCTGTGTGCGTGGACCATTGCTGTTTGTCGGTGACATGAACACAAAGGAACTTAACTTTCCACCTTCTCCACTGCTGTCCCGTCGATGTGGATTGGGGGGGTGCTCCCTTTGCTGTTTCCTGAAGTCCACAATCATCTCTTTTGTTTTGCTGACATTGATTGAGAGGTTATTTTCCTGACACCACACTCCGAGGGCCCTCACCTCCTCCCTGTAGGCTGTCTTGTCGTTGTTGCTAATCAAGCCTACCACTGTTGTGTCGTCTGCAAACTTGATGATTGAGTTGGAGGCGTGCATGGCCACGCAGTCATGGGTGAACAGGGAGTACAGGTGGGTGCGGAGCATGCACCCTTGTGGGGCCCCAGTGTTGAGGATCAGAGGTGGAGGTGTTGTTTCCTACCTTCACCACCTGGGGGCGGCCCGTCAGGAAGTCCAGGACCCAGTTGCACAGGGTGGGGTCGAGACCCAGGGTCTCAAGCTTAATGATGAGTTTGGAGGGTACTATGGTGTTCGATGCTGAGCTGTAGTAAATGAACAGCATTCTTACATAGGTATTCCTCTTGTCCAGATGGGATAGGGCAGTGTGATGGCGATTGCATCGTCTGTGGACCTATTGGGGCGATAAGCAAATTGGAGTGGGTCTAGGGTGTGGGAAAGTCTGGGAAAATCATATTCCTGGTTGTAGTGTTGGTTGTGCATGTGCGTGTGTGTGTGAATGTGTGTGGACGTGTTTTTGTTTGTTTACTATTCTTGTGGGGACTTCTGCTCCCCACAAGAATAGTAAACCAACATTTGACCAACTGCTATGCTATTTGACTAAATGCTATTTCTAGGGGGTTAGGGTTAAGGTTAGAATTAGTGTTAGAATTAAGTTTAGGAGCTAGGGTTAAGTTTAGAGTACGGGTTAGGATTTTGAATGGGACTGAATTGTGTGTACACCTAAATGTGTTCAAACATCCATTCTCATTGACCCCTGCCCCTCTGCCAGAACCAGCTGTCTCGCAGCATTATCCTGCCAATTGAACCAGCACGCACTTAGCCCAGAGCAACAGGATCACACGCGTACGCGTCTCGAGACACTCACTCACTCACTCAGGGTTTCTGTCCTGAAATGTCTGAAAGCTTCTAAGTGCGTGTGTCTTTGTTTCGGAGAGAAAACAGTCTGGCTAGCAGGAACAGTGCTTAGTTTACAAGGCTAATTGAGAATATATTTTGAATGTGTTGTCTGTGAGTGAGTGAGTGAGTAACAGAAAGTATATTTTTATATACACACACACACACACACACACACACACGCGTTAAAGTTTGGCGTCACTTAGAAATGTCCTTGTTTTTGAAAGAAAAGCTACTTTTTTGTCCATTAAAATTACATCAAATTGATCAGAAATACAGTGTAGACATTGTTAATGTTGTAACTGACTATTGTAGCTGGAAACGGCATATTTTTTATGGAATATCTACAGTTGAAGTCGGAAGTTAATAAACACTTATGTTGGAGTCATTAACTTCTTATGGCTGCAGGGGCAGTATTGAGTAGCTTGGATGAAAGGTGCACAGAGGTGCCCATAGTAAACGGCCTGCTCCTCAGTCATAGTTGCTAATATATGCATATTATTATTAGTATTGGATAGAAAACACTCTGAAGTTTCTAAAAGTGTTTGAATTATGTCTGTGAGTATAACAGAACTCATATGGCAGGCAAAAACCTGAGACAAAATCCAAACAGGAAGTGGAAATTCTGAGGCTTGTAGATTTTCAACCAAGCTCCCATTGAAATTACAGCGAGATATGGATGAGTTTTCACTTCCTACGGCTTCCACTAGATGTCAACAGTCTGTAGAACTTTGTCTGATGACTCTACTGTGAAGGGGGCCGAAGGAGACAGAAATGAGTCACCACTGCCATGAGGTGACCATTCTTTCACCATGTGCCTTCACATAAGAGGGAGCTCCGTTCCATCGCTCATCTTAAGTCAATGTAATTCTCCGGTTGGGACGTTATTCAAGATTTATGTTAACAACATTCTAAAGATTGATTCAATACATCGTTTGACATGTTTCTACGGACTGTTACGGAACTTTTGGACATTTCGTCAGGTTTTAGTGAACGCGCTTTCCTGATGTTGGATTTGTATACCAAACACGCAACAAAAATAGCTATTTGGACAGAAATTATGGACATTACCGAAAAAAAATAACATTTCTTGTGGAAGTGGGAGTCCTGGGAGTGCATTCCGACGAAGATCAGCAAATGTAAGTGAAGATTTATAATGCTTTTTATGATTTTTGTTGACTGCACAATTTGGGCGGGTAACTGTATGGCTTGCTTTTGTGGCTGAACGCTGTTTTCAGATTATTGAATATTGTGTTTTGCCGTAAAGCTTTTTGAAATCTGACACAGTGGTTGCATTAAGAACAAGTGTATCTTTAATTCTATGTAAAACATGTATCTTTCATCAAAGTTTATGATGAGTATTTCTGTTATTTGACGTGGCTCTCTGCAATTTCTCTGGATATTTTGGAGGCATTTCTGAACATGGCGCCAATGTAAACGGAGGTTTTTGGATATAAATATGAACTTAATCGAACAAGACATATATGTATTGTGTAATATGAAGTCCTATGAGTGTCATCTGATGAAGATCATCAAAGGTTAGTGATTAATTTGATCTCTATTTGTGCTATTTGTGACTCCTCTCTTTGGCTGGAAAAATGGCAGAATTTTTCTTTGAGTTGGTGGTGACCTAACATAATCGTTTGTGGTGCTTTCGCTGAAAAGCCTATTTGAAATCGGACACTTTGGTGGGATTAACAACAAGATTACCTTTAAAATGGTATGTTTGAGGAATTATAATTATGAGATTTGTTGTTTGAATTTGGCGCCCTGCACTTTCACTGGCTGCCCCTCCAATCCCGGTAACCGGGATTGCAGCCATAAGAAGTTAACCTCTTTCAGCTAGGGGGCACTATTTTTATGTTTGGAAAAATAACGTTCCCAAGGTAAACAGACTATTTCTCAGGCCCAGGTGCTAGAATATGCATCTAATTGACAGATTAGGATAGAAAACACTCTAAAGTTTCCAAAACTGTCAAAATATTGTCTGTGAGTCTAACATAACTGATTTTGCAGGCAAAAACCTGATGAAATCCAACCCGGAAGTGCCTTTTATTTGGAAAAATCCCTGTTCCATTGCCTGCCCCTCCTCCATTTAAAGAGGTATCAACCAGATTCCTTTTCCAATGGCATCCTCAGGCTGTGACCAGGCTTTAAACATAGTTTCAAGCTTTTATTTTGAAAAATTAGCGAGATTTATCAAAACGTGTCAGGTGTCCTTTGATTAGTTTATGCGCCCGAGAGTTGTAGCTCGACATTTTCTTTCTCTGTATTGAACAGCTTACCGTCTGGTTGAAATATTATCGATTATGTATGTTAAAAACAACCTGAGGATTGATTATAAAAACGTTTGACATGTTTCTACGAGCATTACGGATATGTTTTGGAATTTGTCTGCCCTTCAGGACCAGAACGAGCCTGTGGTTTTCTGAACATAACGCGCAAACCAAATGGTGGTTTTTGGTTATAAAACTAATCTTTATTGAACAAAAATAACATTTATTGTGTAACTGGGAGTCTCGTGAGTGCAAACATCCGAAGATTATAAAAGGTAAGCGATTCATTTTATTGCTTCTCTGACTTTCGTGACCAAGCTAATTTGCGGCTAGCTGTTCTTACTGTTTTGTCTAGTAATTGATAAACTCAAACGCTTGGATTGCTTTCGCTGTAAAGCATATTTTCAAAATCTGACACGATAGGTGGATTAACAACAACCTAAGCTGTGTTTTGGTATATGTCACTTGTGATTTCATGATTATAAATATTTGTAGTATTATTTTTGAATTTGCGTCGAGGTTGAACAGCTTGGAAAATTCCAGAAAATGTCATGGCTTCAGAAGCTTCTGATAGGCTAATTGACATCATTTGAGTCAATTGGAGGTGTACCTGTGGATGTATTTCAAGGCCTACCTTCAAACTCAGTCCCTCTTTGCTTGACATCATGGGGAAATCAAAAGAAATCAGCCCCCAAAAATTGTAGACCTCCACAAGTCTGGTTCATCCTTGGGAGCAATATCCAAACGTCTGAAGGTACCACGTTCATCTGTACAAACAGATGCAGCCATCATACAGCTCAGGAAGGAGACGCGTTCTGTCTCCTAGAGATCAACTTACTTTGGTGCAAAAAGTGCAAATCAATCCCAGAACAACAGCAAAGGACCTTGTGAAGATGCTGGAGGAAACAGGTACAAAAGTATCTACATCCACAGTAAAACGAGTCTTAAATCGACATAACCTGAAAGGCCGCTCAGCAAGGAAGAAGCCACTGCTCCAAAACCGCCATAAAAACCCAGACTACGGTTTGCAAATGCACATGAGGACAAAGATCGTACTTTTTGGAAAAATGTCCTCTGGTCTGATGAAACAAAAATAGAACTGTTTGGCCATAATGACCATCGTTATGTTTGGAGGAAAAAGGGGGACGCTTGCAAGCCAAAGAACACCATCCCAACCGTGAAGCACGGAGGTGCCAGCATCATGTTGTGGGGGTGCTTTGCTGCAGGAGGGACTGGTACACTTCACAAAATAGATGGCATCATGAGGAATTGAAAATTATGTGGATATATTGAAGCAAGATCTCAAGACATCAGTCAGGAAGTTAAAGCTTGGTCGCAAATGGGTCTTCCAAATGGACAATGACCTCAAGCATACTTCCAAAGTTGATTCAAAATGGCTTAAGGACAACAAAGTCAAATTATTGGAGTGGCCATCACAAAGCCCTGACCTCAATCCTATAGAACATTTGTGGGCAGAGGTGAAAAGGCGTGTGCGATCAAGGAGGCCTACAAATCTGACTCAGTTACACCAGCTGTGTAAGGAGGAATGGGCCAAAATCCACCCAATTTATTGTGGGAAGGTTGTGGAAGGCTACCCGAAACATTTGACCCAAGTTAAACAATTTAAAGGCAATGCTACCAAATACGAATTGAGTGTATGTAAACTTCTAACCCACTGAAAATGTGAAGAAATAAAAGCTGAAATATATCATTCTCTCTACTATTATTCTGACATTTCACATTCTTAAAATCAAGTGGTGATCCTAACTGATCTAAGAGGGAATTTTTACTAGGATTAAATGTCAGGAATTGTGAAAAACTGAGTTTAAATGTATTTGGCTAAGGTGTATGTTAACTTCCGACTTCAACTGTACATAGGCGTACAGAGGCCCATTATCAGCAACCGTCACTCCTGTGTTCAAATGGCACATTGTGTTAGCTAATCCAAGTTAATCATTTTAAAAGGCTAATTGATCATTAGAAAACCCTTTTGCAATTATGTAAGCACAGCTGAAACCTGTTGTGCTGATTAAAGAAGCAATAAAACTGGCCTTCTTTAGACTGGTTGAGTATCTGGAGCATCAGCATTTGTGGGTTCGATTACAGGCTCAAAATGGACAGAAACAAATACCTTTCTTCTGAAACTCGTCAGTCTATTCTTGTTCTGAGAAATTAAGGCTATTCCATGCGAGAAATTGCAAAGAAACTGAAGATCTCGTACAACGCTGTGCACTACTCCATTCACAGAACAGCGCAAACTGGCTCTAACCAGAATAGAAAGAGGAGTGGGAGGCTAGTCTCTCTTGACTGTTTAGCCAAGACATGAGTAGCTGGCCAGCTTGCTTGCAAGATTTCATTCTGGGTGCCGAGATTAAAGGTAAAGCTGATCCTAAACAAGCAATTTGTGGTCAACTTTTCCCTGGCTACATCTTAGACCAGTTGGGGACATGGTCATGCAAAGCAACAGGGAGAGAAGGGTTCCTCAACAGCCCAGCGTGCGCTGTCTTTCCAGAGCTCCAGCTCTAACTGTGTCACACCACTGTAAGTGTGCTGATGAGAAAGATGAAATCCATTCTGATCCCTCTGCCCTGTGAGGAGGCAAGGCCATGCAACGGCAAAGGGATTACAGAGCCAAGGCACAGCACAAGCTGAGAGAGAGAGAGAGACAGAGAGAGACAGAGACAGAGACAGAGACAGAGACAGAGAGAGAGAGAGAGAGAAAGAGAGAAAGAGAGAAAGAGAGAGAGAGAGCGAGCGAGAGGGAGAGTGTGTGTGTGTGTGTGAGGGCCAGCGGGTCCTGTGTGTTGTGCTGTGTTGGTAAAGCATTAAGGGGCTTTTACCTGTCGTTCCCCTGAGCACCACACAACCACACAAAACACAGATCCACCGATCTGAGGGCGTGTAATGAAACAGAACAGCGTCTCAACACCAGGGGCGAAAATCTGAGATCAACCTTGGAGGGGACAATTACATTAAATTTTCTCAAGAGCAATTCCTGAGGGGGACACCAAAAGTAGTGCTGTAACACATAGCATACGTTGTTAAATGTATATTGAGGAACCATAATTCCTACAACTGGATAATTGATAGGTACAGTAGTTAACTGAAGGGTTTTCCCAACTTGTTCAAATGTTTAAATCATTATAATTCTACTACTAATAATAGTTATAGCAGTGCTCCTTACCAGTCCAGTATGTATGCAGGTATTCGTACTTACAACCAGCAATATCAAGAAAGGTCAGTAGGTGACAATGGTACTGTACACTGTATGGGTGTAGTTTTCATAAATACAATGAACATGGTGTGATCACATCTAAAAGAATCTCCATTGAGAACCATCACAAAGTTGGTCTCCGTATTGAATTGACCTTTTTAATTTGACTTTTTCTGATACATTTATATAGTCATTAAATATGTCCACCTGGCCTGAGTCTACAATATCTTTGCAAGAACAAAAAGCTTAAAATAAGTAGTTCTAAAAGCAAAATAACTACTTCAATGAAAAACCCAAATAAATCAAACAAAATATCCTTCAGTGTCTCAACTCAGCCAGTGTCTCAACTCAGCCAGTGTCTCAACTCAGCCAGTGTCTCAACTCAGCCAGTGTCTCAACTCAGCCAGTGTCTCAACTCAGCCAGTGTCTCAACTCAGCCAGTGTCTCAACTCAGCCAGTGTCTCAACTCAGCCAGTGTCTCAACTCAGCCAGTGTCTCAACTCTTCAAACAGCAGCTATGGACAAGTATGTCGCACAAAGTAGGCCATTTTAAATAAAATAACATGAAATAAATCATTTGTAAGTGTCCTGAAAACTACTAAACAAAAGAACAAATATCAATTACACCAGGGGTTCTCAAACAGGGGTCCATGGACTAATTGCAAGGGGTCCGTGAAATAAAAAAGTGTAATGAATGTAGTCAGTACCACAAGGTTTCCAGTAAGTTTACATATAATATAGACGGGGTGGAGGTCCCTGAGGACTGCTCAAAACCTTGCCTGCCTTGCCTCAAAATATGCAGGGGTTCCAGTACCCCAAAAAGGTTGAGAACCACTGCTATACACACTACTGAACAAAAGAACCGAGCATATGTTTGCGGGTTTCCTCAACAACACATCAGTTGGCACTTTCGCAATGCCCTCGCCTGTTGTCTCCGACACCCTGTATAGCCCAATAAACTCCTTGTAAGGGACATGGTCATGGTCAACATAACGCAGACAGACACTCTCCTGTTCAGCACCAGAGACATCTTGAGTACCATCAACAATTAATGAAAATTGTACAATCGGAAGAGACCTAATCTCAGCTGCAATGCCTCGAATGACTATTGGCCATGATGTTAAGAATTTCATTCTGTGCTTTGGGGCCTGTGTACATTGTGGTACGCTCTGTTAACCACTTCAGTAAAATGGGATCATCCTCTTCTGCCCTAAGTTTCAAAATCTGGTATAAATTCCCACTGTCATCCGTGTGGCCTCTAAAGGCTTGTCCCTGTCTTACTACATGCCGCACCGAACTAACAATTTTCATCAAGCAATGCCTTGCGTCATCCAGCTGTTTAACCCACGCGCTGGACATAACTGGACACTGATTGGATTTAGCTGGTGTGCTGTTACAATTACAAAGTGGCGGTGGGTTTGGCAATTTTGATGTGCTGTGAATTTTTCAATGCCTTTTCTCCAGTTCCTAAATCCTGCACTAATGAAGGCAGCATCAGCTCTTTGGCTAAAAGATGGCTGGCTTGAAAACCCTTGGCTACAGTGAAAACACAACACTCCTTTTATTGATGGATTATAATGTAGCCAGGGGAAATCGCGAAACCATCTCTCTTGAAACGTCAACACTCTGTTGGCAAGAGTTTGCGGTTCTATAAATTGTGGGTGTGGCTGATATGGTTTTGTGCCATCACTGTGGTAACTGGACAATGCTGTGCCACTGTCCCCTATACTGGTGCTGCTGGCAACAAGGGTGACACTTGGTCCTGCCGTGGCTGTGACACTGTCCTCTGAAGTCTCTCTTCCTGGCTCTTTCCCTTTCACCCCCCTAACTGACTCAGCCGGTCTCCTAGAAAATAAATAAGGTGTTTGCCGTACTCCTAACTACCGGTACCCAAAACTACACAATTAATCACAACAGCAATACCATTGCCGTAAACAAATCTTAGTTTAGTCACCAGTTTAATTTGAGAGTGGGGGTATCCATGGCATTTTCCAATTATGTCCCTATTTTACAAGTCAAAAGAATTGAGAACCTTTCATAATGTTGCCAAACAAAGACTCAACAAACTTACCTGAGACTCCCTGTGTCTGCCAGTCTGTCCCCAGCTCTGCTGTCTGTGTGCCATCTGTTGCCTGCTCTGCCTAATGACATCATTGTGAAACATTCCATTAGCATTTCACTTCTTTCTTATGAACATTTTATCAACTAGTCTTTGAGATATTAGGATACTAGAGTTCTTACTATGCGTTTTGGTGTACTGACAAATACTCTGATGTCCGTCTTCTTACTTTTTTCTGCCATTTTTCTACCTGGCTGGCTGGCTGGCCTAGCTGCACACACACACATTTACACAACACATGCTGCAACCTTTTGTAATTTAAATAGTTTGTTTCATATTGGCTGGCTTCCAACAATAGCTGAATTTGTAAAGCTAGCGAGCACCAATTCCGTTTCTGTGTGTTTGCTATAATCTTTGCTACCTGGTTAAATAAAGGTGAAATAAAATAAAATAAAAAAAGTTCACTAGCGACAATTTATCTTTTGCAACGAGACCATTATATATATTTAAGACAATGGTAGAAGAGAGTGTAGTTCTGTTCTGTTCAGTTTGGACTTCAGTTTATTGCTAACCTTATCACAGGGACGTCGAAGCACTACAGCTGCATGCTGATCTTGGAATAAACTGACGATAGCAAAGATTCCATCTTTGACGACGCCACATAAATGGAATAGGTACTAGCTAGCTTGATAGTTAATGTTTGCTTTAGTTTGCGCGCTAGCTCTGCAAATTCCCCTAGTGTGTGAACCCTGCCAACATAAAAATAAATAAATAACATTGCTATGGACCTGCTATGGATTGACTGGATTAACCTCGCATCAGTTACGTACATGTCCCTTTCGGACAGTAGATACGAACTCTCTATTACCTTGCCAGCTAAAGAACTGGCAGTGGATCAAACCATTGTGAGGCAAAGGGCGGGGGGGGTCGCAATCTTTTGAAATTTAAATGCGCTATTAAGTGTCTATAATCAGCACAAGTGCTTTCATTGCGTATTATTAATATTATTGAAATTACATAGTTATGTTTACAGTGATATATTGGGGGGGACAAATCATATTTTTCCCAAGATGGGGGGGTCGTGTGTCCCCCGTCCCCCCTGGGATTTCCGCCTATGCTCAACACACTAGAGAGACTAGCTGGCACAGGCCCGAGCAGACAGGCAGAACACACAGAGACAAACAGGTAAACAGAGAGACATACATGAATAAAGACAAGAACAAATATACAGCATGTAAGAAGGGAACACAACAGGATACAAGGAGAGATAGGAGGAAAACACCAAGGGACATGTAGTGCCTAAGGAGGGAGAGAGTAATGAAAACATGAGACAAGCAAACCAAGACAGAGATACTGCGGCATGACATGACCTGCTGAAAGATTAAAGCTGAGGATGTTAAGTTTTTCTATTCAGCATTGTCTCTCGCTCGCACACACACACACACACACACACACACACACACACACACACACACACACACACACACACACACACACACACACACACACACACACACACACACACACACACACACACACACACACACACACACACACACACACACACACACACAGTGACCTGGCACTGAGCCCAAGGAGGAGCCCATTAATTTGATTAGACCACGTCCTCCCTCCTTTCCCCCTCTCCAACATCTCCAGGCCAGAGGGAGCATACATCCGAGGAAGGCTCTGAGCTCAGTGCTGAGCAGGACTGTCTCTGTCCCTCCAGCTGGCTCTTGTATTGTCTCATAACTCTTCTTTCCTCCCTTCAGGCAAGGACACAGTGTGCCAGCAGGAACAAAAACCTAACAGAACTGAAAACGATGCAGAACCCCCACCTAGCCGTGTAACTATCCAGTTAAAACTGTATTAATACTTCTCAGAGCCAAGCATGGGGCCGCCAGGCTGAGTGTGTGTGAGGCAGTGATAGCAGGGCTTGCATAGGGCTCCAGACGTTAATGCTTTGTAATCTTTACTAAAGCACTGTCAGATTTCCTCTCAGAGGTAATGTAAGTAAGGTGTGATGAGAGTTAAAGCTGGAAGAAAGAGTCAATGAAGAAATAAAAGATGAAAGACGTGAGAAGGAGGGGAAAGGCCTTGTCACACATTGAAGTGAGATAATGGTGGGTGTTCACCTCAGTAATTTACAGTACCTGACTGGTGATGGGAAAACAGTAAACAGCCAAAGGATGTTGGGGGAAGGTGGCTGACGCGGAGTAAAAGAGAGGCAGCAAAATAAATCAAAGTTGATTGGTCACGTACATAGTTTAGCAGATGTTATAGCTGGTGCAGCAAAATGCTCATGTTATTAGACCTGACCTCCCTTGACCAGCACAAAAACATCCTGTGTCGTACTGCATTAGCATCGAATAGCCCCCGTGATATGCAACTTTTCAGGGAAGTTAGGAACCAATATACACAGGCAGTTAGGCAAGCAAAGGCTAGCTTTTTCAAACAGAAATTTGCATCCTGTCACACAAACTCCAAAAAGTTCTGGGACACTGTAAAGTCCATGGAGAATAAGAGCACCTCCTCCCAGCTGCCCACTGCACTGAGGCTAGGAAACACTGTCACCACCGATAAATCCACTATAATTGAGAATTTCAATAAGCATTTTTCTACGGCTGTCCATGCTTTCCACCTGGCTCCCCCGACCCCTGTCAACAGCTCTGCACCCCCCACAGCAACTTGCCCAAGCCTCCCCCATTTCTCCTTCACCCAAATCCAGATAGCTGATGTTCTGAAAGAGCTGCAAAATCTGGACCCCTACAAATCAGCAGGGCTAGACAATCTGGACCCTCTCTTCCTAAAATGATCCGCCGAAATTGTTGCAACCCCTATTACTAGCTTGTTCAACCTCTCTTTTGTATCGTCTGAGATCCCCAAAGATTGGAAAGCTGCCACGATCATCCCCCTCTTCAAAGGGGGAGACACTCTAGACCCAAACTGCTACAGACCTATATCTATCCTACCCTGTATTTCTAAGGTCTTCGAAAGCCAAGTCAACAAACAGATCACCGACCATTTAGAATCGCACCGTACCTTCTCCGCTATGCAATCTGGTTTCTGAGCTGGTCATGGGTGCACCTCAGCCACGCTCAAGGTCCTAAACAATATCATAACCGCCATCGATACGAGACAATACTGCGCAGCCTTATTCATCGACCTGGCCAAGGATTACAACTGTCAATCATTTCTTATCGGCAGACTCAACAGCCTTGGTTTCTCAAATGATTGCCTAGCCTGGTTCACCAACTACTTCTCACACAGAGTTCAGTGTGTCAAATCGGAGGGCCTGTTGTCTGGACTTCTGGCAGTCTCTATGGGGGTGTCACAGGGTTCAATCCTCAGGCCGACTCTTTTCTCTGTATACATCAATGATGTCGCTCTTGCTGCTGGTGATTCTCTGATCCACCTCTACGCAGACGACACCATTCTGTATACTTCTGGCCCTTCTTTGGACACTGTGTTAACTAACCTCCAGACAAGCATCAATGCCATACAACTCTCCTTCCGTGGCCTCCAACTGCTCTTAAATGCAAGCAAAACTAAAAATGCATGCTCTTCAACCGATCGCTGCCCACACCTACCCACCCGTCCAGCATCACTACTCTGGACGGTTCTGACTTAGAATATGTGGACAACTACAAATACCTAGGTGTCTGGTTAGACTGTAAACTCTCCTTCCAGAATCACATTAAGCATTGTCAATCCAAAATGTAATCTAGAATCGGCTTCCTATTTCACAACAAAGCCTCCTTCACTCATGCTCTCAAACATACCCTCGTAAAACTGACTATCCTACCGATCCTTGACTTCGGCGATATCATTTACAAAATAGCCTCCAACACTCTACTCAGTAAATTGGATGCAGTCTTTCACAGTGCCATCCGTTTTGTCACCAAAGCCCCATATAATACCTACCACTGCGACCTGTATGTTCTCGTTGGCTGGCCCTCGCATCATATCCGTCGCCAAACCCACTGGCTCCAGGTCATCTATAAGTCGTTGCTAGGTAAAGCCCCACCTTATCTCAGCTCACTGGTCACCATAGCAGCATACCACCCACAGCATGCGCTCCAGCAGGTATATTTCACTGGTCACCCCCAAAGCCAATTCCTCCTTCGGCCGCCTTTCCTTCCAGTTCTCTGCTGCCAATGACTGGAACGAACTGCAAAAGTCACTGAAGCTGGAGACCCATATCTCTCTCACTAGTTTTAAGCACCAGCTGTCAGAGCAGCTCACAAATCACTGCACCCGTACATAGCCCATCTGTAAATAGCCCATCCAACTACCTCATCACCATAGTTTTATTTGTTTTGCTCCTTTGCACCCCAGTACCGCTACTTGCACACTCATCTTCTGCACATCTATCACCCCAGTGTTTAAATTTGCCATACTGTAATAATTTCGCAACTATGACCTATTTATTGCCTCATCCCCTTATCCTACCTCATTCGCACACACTATATATATAGACTTTCTCTATTCTATTATTGACTATGTTTGTTTATTTCATGTGTAACTCTGTGTTGTTGTTTGTCTCGCACTGCTTTGCTTTATCTTGGCCAGGTCGCAGTTGTAAATGAGAACTTGTTCTCAACTAGCCTACCTGGTTAAAAAAAGGGGGGAAAAAAAAAAAAAAAAAATGTGCTCCTAACAACACGGTAAAATGTCAAACAGGTAAATATACAGTACCAGTTAAAAGTGGGACACAGCTGCTCATTGCATTGTAGAGTAATAGTGAAGACATCAAAACTATGAAATAACACGTATGGAATCATGTATTAACCAAAAAAGGGTATATTTTAGACTCTTGCCTTGATGACAGCTTTGCACACTCTTGGCATTCCCTCAACCAGCTTCATGAAGTAGTCACCTGGAATGCATTTCAATTAACAGGTGTGCCTTGCTAAGTTCATTTGTGGAATTTCTTTCCTTCTTAATACGTTTGAGACAATCAGTTGTGCTGTAACAAGGTAGGGTTGGTATACAGAAAATAGCCCTATTTGGTAAAAGACCAAGTCCATATTATGTCAAAAACAGCTGAAATAAGCAAAGAGAAATGACAGTCCATCATTACTTTAAAACATTAAGGTCAGTCAATCCTGAACATTGAGAACTTTGAAAGTTTCAAGTCCAGTCGCACAAACCATCAAGTGCTATGATGAATCTGGCTCTCATGAGGACCGCCACAGGAATCAGATTGCAGCCCAAATAAATGCTTCACAGAGTTCAAGGAACAGACACATCTCAACATCAACTGATCAGAGGAGACTGTGTGAATCAGGCCTTCATGGCCAAATTGCTGCAAAGAAACCACTACTAAAGGACACCAATAATAAGAAGAGACTTGCTTGGGCCAAGAAACACGAGCAATGAACATATCCTGCCTGTTTGGTCCTGTCCGGGGGTATAGTCGGACAGGGCTACATTGTCTCCCGACCCCTCCTGTCTCAGCCTCCAGTATTTATGCTGCAGTAGTTTGTGTCGGGGGGCTAAGATCAGTCTGTTATATCTCAAGTATTTCTCCTGTCTTATCTGGTGTCCGGTGTGAATTTAAGTATGCTCTCTCTAATTCTCTCTCTCTTTTTCTGTCTCGGAGGACCTGAGCCCTAGGACCATGCCTCAGGACTACCTGGCCTGATGACTCCTTGCTGTCCCCGGTCCACCTGGCCGCGCTGCTGCTCCAGTTTCAACTGTTCTGCCTGCGGCTATGGAACCCTGACCTGTCCCAGACCTGCTGTTTTCAACTCTCTAGAGACAGCAGGAGCGGTAGAGATACTCTGAATGATCGGCTATGAAAAGCCAACTGACATTTACTCCTGAGGTGCTGACCTGTTGCACTTTCGACAACCACTGTGATTATTATTATTTGACCCTGCTGGTCATCTATGAACATTTGAACATCTTGGACATGTTCTGTTATAATCTCCACCCGGCACAGCCAGAAGAGGACTGGCCACCCCTCATAGCCTGGTTCCTCTCTAGGTTTCTTCCTAGGTTCTGGCCTTTCTAGGGAGTTTTTCCTAGCCACCGTGCTTCTACACCTGCATCGCTTGCTGTTTAGGGTTTTAGGCTGGGTTTCTGTACAGCACTTTGACAGATGATAAATGAATTTGATTGATTGATTAGACCGGTGGAAATCTATCCTTCGGTCTGATGAGTCCAAATTTGAGATTTTTGGTTCCAACCGCCATGTCTTTGTGAGACGCAAAGTAGGTGAAAGGATGATCTCCGGCATGTGTGGTTCCCACCGTGAAGCATGGAGGAGGTGCGATGGTGCTTTGACCCAAAACACATCTCCAGGCTGTGTTAGGACTATTTGACCAAGGAGGAGAGTGATGGAGTGCTGCATCAGATGACCTGGTCTCCACAATTACCTGACCTCAACCCAATTCAGATGGTTTAGGATGAGTTGGATTACAGAGTGAAGAAAAAGCAGACAACAAGTGCTCAGCATATGTGGGAACTCCTTCAAGACTGTTGGAAAAGCATTCCTCATGAAGCTGGTTGAGAGAATGCCAAGAGTGTGCAAAGCTGTCATCAAGGCAAAGGGTGGCTTCTTTGAAGAATCTCAAATATATTTAGATTTGTTTTTGGTTACTACATGATTCCATGTGTTATTTCAGTGTTATTTCATACAATGTAGAAAATAGTAAAAATATAGAAAAACCCTTGAAAGAGCAGGTGTGTCCAAACTTTTGACTGGTGCTGTATATATAAAAATGTCGGAACAGATCCAATTAACAACTCAAATACTGTAGCACTGTAACAGTAAACCAAATGCAATCTATATGTACAGTGGGGAGAACAAGTATTTGATACACTGCCGATTTTGCAGGTTTTCCTACTTACAAAGCATGTAGAGGTCTGTAATTTTTATCATAGGTACACTTCAACTGTGAGAGACGGAATCTAAAACAAAAATCCAGAAAATCACATTGTATGATTTTTAAGTAATTAATTTGCATTTTATTGCATGACAAGAGTATTTGATACATCAGAAAAGCAGAACTTAATATTTGGTACAGAAACCTTTGTTTGCAATTACAGAGATCATACGTTTCCTGTAGTTCTTGACCAGGTTTGCACACACTGCAGCAGGGAAGCATAGGAACTGAGAAGTGGTCTGTGGTCACCACCTGCAGAATCACTCCTGTTTTGGGGGGTGTCTTGCTAATTGCCTATAATTTCCACCTTTTGTCTATGCCATTTGCACAACAGCATGTGAAATTTATTGTCAATCAGTGTTGCTTCCTAAGTGGACAGTTTTATTTCACAGAAGTGTGATTGACTTGGAGTTACATTGTGTTGTTTAAGTGTTCCCTTTATTTTTTTGAGCAGTGTACTTTTGTCATGCAATAAAATGCAAATTAATTACTTAAAAATCATACAATGTGATTTTCTGGATTTTTGTTTTAGATTCCGTCTCTCACAGTTGAAGTGTACCTATGATAAAAAATTACAGACCTCTACATGCTTTGTAAGTAGGAAAACCTGCAAAATCGGCAGTGTATCAAATACTTGTTCTCCCCACTGTATATAAACAGGATGAATTTACACAAGATATACTAAGAATGATATGTACAGCAGTAGATAGAGTGAGCTATGTCAAGAATCGATTATATAAATAAATATCCTGTATGTATAAACAGTGTAACTAAAATGCAATGTCCAGTAACAGTTCAATTACAATGAGCAATGCAGAGAATACAGTATTTGCAGTCTGAGCAGAGATGCAGCAAAGACGAGTCAATGGAGCAAGTGAAAGATTGCAGCTCTATAAACCGCCATAAAAT